>NC_083225.1:89686410-89986410 GCF_032191835.1 Heteronotia binoei
CCCAGAAAGAATGGCGCTTCTCATCCTCGGTGCCCTTCGAATTTGGAGAATGCCGGGAAGGAGAAGCACCGCATGTTCTTTCTGGGTGCTGAGGGGTCAGAGGAACTCCCCAGCCCCTCAGTGCCCAGAAAGAACGGTGCTTCCCATCCTCAGCACCCTCCAACTTGGAGAGCACTGGGGTGGGAAAGCACTGAGAGCCTGACGTGATGACAACACCCAGAGGTGTCACGCTGCACATGATAACTTTTCCCCGAGGGGCTGGGCACATGTTGGGGTTCTGCCTTGGGCATCAGAACCCCACGCGCCGGGCCTGCCCCCCCTCACCAAATTCTTCTGGGCTCCATTGTTCAAATCCCCTGTGAGAATTTTGCTGTACTCTAAGACTTGACAAACTTTCTAATTTTTTTCCACACACAAAATGGGAAAATAACTAAAACATATAAAACAGACAGATGGAAATCTTCATCATGCACTGTGGCCACATAGGAAAAAGTAATTTTAATAGTATGATGGGGAGAAGGTTTTATTATGAGAATTATAATTCAAGAAGCATTTTATGGTAAATGCTGAGCTGATATAATTTAGTACACCTTCCAGTGATGTCAGGGGTGTGTGGCATATGCATATGAGTTATGCAAACGAGCCCCAGCACCAATTTTTCTACAAAATGACCCCTGGCCATGCCTGATGTACATGTTGATTTGTAAACTGATTAGCTGATTTCTTTAGTAACTGTTCATTTACACTTATTGAACTATTGGGTTTCCTGTGATTGACCCCGAATGGCTGTGCAGCAGCTGAGATGTTTCAGTTTCAGTTTCCTTTCCCTTGCAAAGCCATTTTTGAATCCTTGCAGTAGGTGGATTGATTCTCCCTGAGGATCATGAATAGTCACACAATAGGTAATTAGATTACATGGGGTGGAGTTACTATGATCCCCAAAAGCCTGTATGAAAATGTGCACACATAAAATAATGTCTATAACATGGACTTAAATTAACAACCAACAGAAAGGCTTTTTAAAAGTTTTAATTTGATGTCAATGGCTGACCAATTAACTTACTTATTGTTTATCTGATCGTCTGCTGCGTGGCCAGAAGCAATGACAGGTTTGTGAGGGAGGACTCCCACTGGATATGTGAGAACAGTACATGTATGAAAAACTGTTGACATACGAGAACACTACATGTATGAAAAAGTGTTGATTACAGGGTTCTGTATTGTATTATTTGAATATGTGGAAAATAACTTGTTACTCACACAGGCTCACTTAGTTCATGAACTGATGGAAAAAAGAGGTTTACCTGTTCACTGCTGAACAGAATGTGAACTGGATGTGTTTGAGCATCGCAAACACACACACATACATACACATACAAAATCAGAAATTTGACTTTAAGAAAAATTTCTCTAAGGTGAATGCCTATTCTGAACATTTCTTGAACTAGTGATGAATGTAAACTGGGGTTGAGACTCTACAGGGGTGTGAGATCAATCCACCCCCATAGCCTGGTCCATCCAATAGGTTTTCTGATGGCAGTGGGGGATTTTCTTGCTGACATGGTCAGTGGTTGTCAAAGCCCTGGTTGACCTCTGGAATGAAAAAACAACCTGGGGTATTGACATAATTACTCCAAGGTGCCCTCTCTCAGGTCTGGTTATGAGAATGAAATGGCCTTGGTTGCCCTGGTGGTGACATGTGCTGGGAGATAGACAGCAGGAGCATAATCCTGTATCCTGGACCTCTTGGTGGCTTTAGATACCATTGATCATGGGAACCTCCTGGATCACTTTTCAGGTCTCAGACTAGGAGGCACTGTTCTGCAGTGGTTCTAATCCTATCCTGAGGGTAAATTTCACAGTGTGGTGCAAGGGGACTGCTGCTCTGCCCCATGACTATGGGGTTCCCTATGAGGTTCTCCACCTGTGGGGTTCCCTAAGGTTCCATATTGTCTCCTATGCTTTTCAACATCCATGTAAAGAGATTTGAGCTGCATTCCCACTAGCTCTATCTCACACTACCAGCAGATCCCAGGGAGAATGTGGAGACCATGAACAGGTGCCAGGAGACAGTTTTGGAATAGCTGAGGGCTAACAAGCCTAGACAAAGCAGCCTGACAAAACAAAGATGTTACTGTTGGGAGGAAGGTCTAAGCCAGGAAATGGGTCATCCCCTGTTCTGAAAGGGGGTTGCAGTCCCCTTAAAAGAGCAGGTTCATAGGTCAGGGGTGCACCTGGACCCAGGTCTCCTGCTGGTGGTCAGGGGTGCCTTTCAGTAACTTCAACTGGTGAGCCAGCTAAAGCCCTTCTTGAACAGAAAAGATCTTGCCACTGTGACTCATGTGGGCTGAGCTTGAAGACTATCTTTGGAAGCTACAGTTGGTAAAGAATGCTTCTACCAGAGTGTTGACTGGAGTGGGTTGAAGGAACCATATCACTCCAGTCTTGTTCTGCCTGCACTGGCTTCTAATTTGCTTCTGGGCTCAATTCAAAGTGGTTTCATTTTAAAGACCTGAACAGGCTTGGACAAACATACCTTAAGGACCGCCTTCTCCCATACAAACCTACCCACTCACTCCTGTCATACTTGGTGGTCCTATTTCTGTTGCCCTCATCATCTGAGGCTAGATGGATGGTGACCCGAGAAAGAACCTTCTGTGTTGTGGCACCAAATCACTAGATATCCATCTCCAGGGAGATTCTTTTGTCTCCCTCTATGGGTGTTTTTTGCCCACAGGCATTTTTTTTGTCTGGCATACTCCAACAACAGTTGTTGACCTTCCTTCTAGTGTTTGTTTAATATATTTTTAATTGAATTTTATATTTTAACTGTATTTTAATTGTTTGAATGCTTTAATGATTTTATGTTTGCTGCATTGTGGGCCTTGCTTGGATGGAAATGTGGCATAAAATGTTTTAAATAAATAAAGAAGATGGGGGCTCATGAGGAATCACAGGAGGGGGAGAACAATTTGGAAATCTGCTCCAAATCTCCAACAAAAATTCTATGATCTCACAGGGGTTTGAGTAGATTGATTTCTTGTCCCTCCCCCTTTAACTGACTCTTAGCTGCTTCCAGCATTCCATCCTGTCTGGAGTTCAGTCTTCATCATATCAGTTTTAAAGGTTTTTTCTCTTTTGTGGGGGGAGGGGTAATTTAGAAAGTCATATTTTTGTGCACACTTGGTAAACCCCCAGTCAGGCAGATATCTCGTCTGTGGGTGGCCCCATTTGAGGCTTTCTTCATCCACAAAGGGATTTACTGATGGCTATATAAAATAAACAGTAAAATTGTATAATCTTTTTAATTTTAATTTTTGCCTTTTAAAGTTGCTTTTTGTTTTAGCTTGTTAGGAGATGGTTTCTGGGTGAGCCGTCAACCCACCAGGAGAGAGGCAATAACAACAACAAAAGTACAAATGTCTGTACATTACAGTGGTAGGAATAGTGTCCAGGCAAATGTGACTTTGTAGCAACAAATGTAACTAAATAATGTTAGTTGTAAGAAAGGACTAAGGAATCATGTCTGTCTCAGGCCAAGTGAAAATCTGGAGGCTGGATTTGCATCAAGTGATACACAAATGGCATGTGAGCTTCACACCAGCCTGGAGGGTAGTTGAACAATATAGCATCAAGATGCTGTGTCAGAACCTGCATGTCATCAGAAGCCTTGTCAACAGAAGGTTATTCTTAGCCCCATTTCCATAAACTTTCTCCCAGTTCTTGCTTTGTCTGACCTTTGATTCCAGATGGTTAAGACATCTCCTTCTTGGCAATCTCTGCTCTCACCATATACTTCTCTTGTCACTCCAGTCAAAGCAAGGTTTTCCTGAACACATAGTTAATCCCTGCCAGCCAAATGAAAATCTGTCTGGCTTTTCATACCTTCAGCTTGCCAGGTGACTTTGATCCTTCCCTCTCAGATGAATTTTTAACCACAGTGACCCACATGCTTTGCTCAGAGTTTAGACTTCTGATTTACTGCATCTATACAGAAGTGTGAAAAATTCTGGAAACTCAATTCACTTCCAAATACAAATGTTTCCTCAACCTCTTTCATGGTGTGGTTGCAGCCACATGGGAAACTTCTTGAGACAAAACTCCACATGAGGAGCTGCAAATACATAGCTGCATTTCCAGTAGCAACTTATCAACTGGACCACAGATTTGGTTCCAGATTAGCAAAGAAGTAACCTAACTCACAGGAGTTATAGACATACAAGGACTACATATAAATTCATCATGGGCTGACATGTGCCTAAAATACTCTTCTGAAGTTTACATTGGCTAAATTGGACTATCTAATTGCAAAAGAATACAAATCAGACATAATTCAAAGTGGGAACATAAAACAGTTGGTGAATGTTTCAACCACCCATACTTTGGGAAGGGGGGTGGGGTGGATAAGAAATTCGAATTTGAAGTAGCTTTGCTGGAATTCATATAAAGATTTGACATTGTCATCTGTGGGCTCCATTGAGGCTGGTTCACTGACACAATACAAAGTGGTTGTCCATTTATTCATTTTACTTTACTAGTTTATTGGCAGTTGGAAGAGGTCCACACCCATGCTGACTGGATCATTTATTCTTTTTGTTGGATCTTGCTTTCATAGGTAAAGTAATCTAATCTTGGATTGGTAGGTCTTCTGGCTTCCTTCCTATCCTTGCTTGCAGCTTCATTGCTTGCTTCTTATCCTATATCATCCAAGTGCATCTATATCCAGAAGAATATTTATTATTTTGACTACAACAGACAAATACAGCTACTGCTCTGGAATTTAAGCACCATATAGCATTTTAATTTATAACAATTTAAGCACCATATAGCATTTTACTCATAAGAGTGCCACAAAATATTTCAGTAATAATGATAATAACAATCTGGTGTGAACATAAGAGAAAGTTTGGAAAATGCAGCAACAGAAACATCCCCCCCCCCCCCCCCCCAGGATTCATCAAGTTCTCTGTGACCTGAGCACACTATTTCCCCCTTTCTCATCCTTTTCAGTGGGCTCACAGCAGCTCTTTGACCATTTATTATTTGTTTGTTTGTTTTGTTTACTCCTCATTAGGTGGTTTGGTTCTCCCTAGGGTTGCCAGATCCAACTCAGAAAATACCTCGGTACTTTTGGGTAGAGTCAGGAAACTTTCCCATTCCTTAAAATAAGTAAATAAAAATATAGAAGAAAAAGATTATATTGAATTTATATTCCACCCTCCACTCTGAATCTCAGAGTCTCAGAGCAACTCACAATCTCCTTTATCTTCCTCCCCCACAACAGACACCCTGTGAGGTGGGTGGGACTGAGAAGGCTCTCACAGCAGCTGCCCTTTCAAGGACTACCTCTGCCAGAGCTATGGCTGACCCAAGGCCATTCCAGCAGTTGCAAGTGGAGGAGTGGGGAATCAAACCTGGTTCTCCCAGATAAGAGTCTGCACACTTAACCACTACACCAAACTAGCAGTGCAGTTCCCCTGAATATAGTCTTCATTTCCTTGTTCCCCAGCAGCTGGCTGCACTTCCACTAAATTAAAGTGAACACACTCACAAAGCAGTCAAAATAAACACAGTTTGCAAGCACACACTTTTATGATCTCACTGGAGCAGTTTACCCACAGGAGTGACTGAATGTAACTGTCTGCTGTATTTCCACCAACTTCTCCAGATTAATATAGTTAATAAAAGGTTCTGGTTTACTCTTTACTATGCAAACAACTTATGAAAGGAATGTAAAATAAAAAGAGGGACTGAGCTCTCTTCCTTTCTCGCAGCTTCACAGATTCACCAAGAACAGCCATGTGGCTCTGCTGGCTTACTCCACCCCCATTCAGCTTTGTTCCTACTGAGATTTAAAGGCACATGCATCTTCCAAGTTTCCAAACTTCTTCTAAGGTTCCAAACTTTTTCATGGCTGTTGGGGCTTCCCCTGGCTGGCCAGCTAGCTGGTGGCAGGTAGGAGCCTGCAAAACTGGGGATTCCCCCACAAGGATTTGAGGACTGGCAAACCTAGGTCCTCCCCCTCTTCTGCTTAATTGCCTTGAGTATGCAGAAACCACAACTTTGTCTGGAGTGGGGGCTGTTGTTGTTGCCTTTGTTACCATAAAGTGGGGGCAGGAAGTTTACTATCAGAAAAAGAGGACATGGAGGGACTGGGAAACAGCAAAAGCTTAAGCCTACAATTTCTGAAATTCAGCCCCATAAGGAAACTGACCTGTATCTGATGTGGGGAAAAATGAGACTATCTTATTCTTTACCTCAGGGGTGGAGAACCTTTTTCCTGCTAAGAGCCATATGGATATTTATAACATCATTCGCGGGCCATAAAAAATTATCAACTTAAAAAACAGTGCTCCACCGAGAGAGAACAATTCAGACCAGCAAAATTAATGCAAATAATTGTTTTACTATTTGAAGTCATGTGGGGAGAGCCTAATCTGGCACACACACACCCGGCCCGCTGCCCTAGGCAAATGCATAGGTCCAGGGCTTTTTTGAAGAAAAAGCCCAGCAGGAACTCAGTAGCATATTAGATCACATCCGCTAATATTAGCATATTAGGTCACACCATCTGGGATAATCAAGTGCAAACTGAACTGTGACAATAACTTTTCCAGGCCCTGCAGCAATTCTGGCTGACCAGCCAGGCCCCAGGGAGGCTGCCGCACAGTACATAAGAACATAAGAACATAAGAGAAGCCATGTTAGATCAGGCCAATGGCCCATCCAGTCCAACATTCTGTGTCACACAGCGGCCAAATATATATATATATATATACACACACACACACACTGTGGCTAATAGCCACTGATGGACCTCTGCTCCATATTTTTATCTAACCCCTTCTTGAAGGTGGCTATGCTTGTGGACGCCACCACCTCCTGTGGCAGTGAATTCCACATGTTAATCACCCTTTGGGTGAAGAAGTACTTCCTTTTATCCGTTTTAACCTGTCTGCTCAGCAATTTCATCGAATGCCCACGAGTTCTTGTATTGTGAGAAAGGGAGAAAAGTACTTCTTTCTCTACTTTCTCCATCCCATGCATTATCTTGTAAACTTCTATCATGTCACCCCTCAGTCGACGTTTCTCCAAGCTAAAGAGCCCTAAGCGTTTCAACCTTTCTTCATAGGGAAGGTGTTCCAGCCCTTTAATCATTTTAGTTGCCCTTTTCTGAACTTTCTCCAATGCTATAATATCCTTTTTGAGGTGCGGCGACCAGAACTGCACACAGTACTCCAAATGAGACCGCACCATCGATTTATACAGAGGCATTATGATACTGGCTGATTTGTTTTCAATTCCCTTCCTAATAATTCCCAGCATGGCGTTGGCCTTTTTTATTGCAAACGCACACTGTCTTGACATTTTCAGTGAATTATCTACCATGACCCCAAGATCTCTCTCTTGGTCTGTCTCTGCCAGTTCACACCCCATCAATTTGTATTTGTAGCTGGGATTCTTGGCCCCAATGTGCATTACTTTGCACTTGGCCACATTGAACCGCATCTGCCACGTTGACGCCCACTCACCCAGCCTCAACAGATCCCTTTGGAGTTCCTCACAATCCTCTCTGGTTCTCACCACCCTGAACAATTTAGTGTCATCCGCAAATTTGGCCACTTCACTGCTCACTCCCAACTCTAAATCATTTATGAACAAGTTAAAGAGGATGGGACCCAGTACCGAGCCCAGTACACCTGGGCCCTGTGATCTCTGCCTGGCCCTGGGGAGGCTGCTGCACAGTGCAGCTGGGCCCCACAATCCTCACTGGCCAGCCAGACCCCAGGGAGGCTGCCACGTGGCTCGGTTTGGTCCAGCAATCCCTGAGGGCCACACCAAGTGACCTCGAGGGCCATATACGGTCCTCGGGATGGAGGTTTCCCACCCCTGCTTTACCTACATTCTAACCCATATGGACTTATCCCATACAAGCGTTGTTTCTAATCTGTTTAAGGGCACTCCTGGCACGATGTTGGATGAGAGGGGCTTCCAGTTGGGAAAGGGAACGAGAGAGGAAAGGACAGGGTGCTCAGGGAGCCCAAGGCATGCTTTTGCAAAGGTAGAGCTTGCCAGCTGATGCTTGCAATGTTGAGAGATATTTTTTTCTTTTCTCCACCCCCTCTATTTTGCAAAATTAGTTCGGTGGACTAAAAAGATGCAACTTTTAAAGAAAGTTTTCCAAAAAGGGTTGTTGCGTTTTTTAAAAAAATGCAAGGGTCACAAAGTTTGGGCAAGAAAACTCACTGAGACTTTTCCAATGTGAAAGAATTTGGGGGGGGGGGGGAATGATTTCTCCATGTGAGAAAGGTGGACTAAACAATATAAATTTTTTTAAAAAATTCCCCATTCCCCCCCTCCATTAAAAAGGAAGTTTTAAAGGCTGATGGGCTTGGAAAGAGATGGGAGAAAGGGTATCTAGTGCCCCACCCCTGCAAAAAAAGAATGAATGAGCAAAGAGGTTGCAGGAAATTAAAGCGGCTAACTATTTAGGAGGTCAACAAGGGCAAGCATGGTGGCGGTGGCCCATGCAGAGGGTTTTTCCACGACTCCTCCCACCCACCCACACCCTCCAGAGGGTTGGGCTGGGCAGGACTGAAGGCAGCATGGGCTCCCTGCCGCATGGATGACAGCAGCAAGGATGTGTGCGGTGACACGGAAGGGGAGGGGATGCCTGCTGCCACTGCCATAAGGGAGCTGTGCTGCCTGCTCACCACTACTCTGCAGCAGCCCCTCCCAGCCTCAGATTTCACCATGCTCCCCCACTCAGCCCCTTCAATGCCACCCACCTGCCCACAGCACTCCTGGTAGGTGGCAAGGTGGAGGAGGGCAGTGGAGAGGCAAGTGGTGGCAATGGAGAGTGAGGCAGTGGCAGGGAAGTGGCACTGTGGGCAGTGGGGATGCACATGGGGAGGGGGCACCCACTGCCCACCCCTCACCAGGACATCAGTGGCATCCCACCTCCTTGCAGCGCCTGGGCAAGTGCCCCCTCTGCTCTCACCAAGATCCAGCCCTGTGATTACCTGATTTTGCAGTTTTTATCATCCACCAAGTGGGCAACATCTTTACTGTTAGAGATACTGATAAAGATGATGGTGCAAAAATAGGCCTTTGGGCAAAGGGAACATGCCTAAGACATTTCCTTCTGTCACTGGAAAAAATGAAAATCTACCACTAACCCGTTACAGCCCTAACACATGCTTGCCTGGATTTACCCACTTTTTATGCATTCCTGATAGTCCTGTGCCAAAGGCTTGTGTTAGAGAAATGACCATGGAAACCTGTCTAAGTTATAAGAATTCCAAAGTTCTAGTACCCTTCAACTGCATTCTTATGAGGAGCCTGATCCAGCTTGATGACTATGCCAAGCCATCACCAGAAATGTGTTCATTATCTGTTTTGTTATCTTAATACTAAATATTCACTAGCCATAGCAACTGCTGAACATCCTTGTCCCATGTCTGATAGCACTTCTTGGTTCCCCAGTGGTTGCCGTGGGATATATAAAACAGCACACAGAAAGCAGGAAATGTTTAAGCAACATGACAGCTGTTATGTTTGTTTGCTACTCAAATGCCAGACCTGTTTATGCTCTCACCTTGACCTATCCTTGCCCCCGTTTTGAACTTGCCTTTTGTAAGTGCTCCTAGCAAGCTCCCAACTATGTGCCCCCTGCTTCTGTTTGGTTTGGTGACCTACTGAATCGTTGCTCCAATCCAGGTATCATTGTTGGACTGTACCCCAATTTGTCCTTTGACAACTCTTCCTTTGTAATGCAGACTCTATTACCTACAGATGTTAGCCATGCAGGTACTTCTTTCACATGAAATACCTGTTTGTTGGAATTGATTTCCATAACCATTGGTCACAGATTGGAGAAAATTATTTTTAAAGCTAGCTTTAAATCCTTCTTGTTCTTTTTTTACTGAACATGCTGTATTCCAGAAATTTCTTCAGAGCAGGCAAAATTCATATCCTCCTTTCTAATATCTAGACAAGGCATCAATTCCTCTCTATTTGAATTAATTTGGTCTTTATAACCTGGAGAGTTTAAACTACAGTCTGATATAAAAGAGAATCAAAATTAGGGAGGAGTCATTGTTGTAGTTTAACTAAGCATGAGTTCTTTGCCTCTTGAACAATTTTTACAATGTTCTTCAAAGAAAAAGAACCCCCTTTTAAAGATATGAAACATCAGGCATAAATGAGATAGCCAATTTATAAAAAGAACAAAATAAAGTCTTGCAAAGTTAAGCATCTTTGAACTTAAAACCCACTTCACGTTAAAAAAATGGCACATTTTAAAAGGGAATGTTTTTCTTTTCATTCCTTTTTGTCTTTTATACTGATCCAGTTAAGTCACATCAATAAAAGGCAAAACTACTAAGCACTGCCCAGGAGGCACTGAGCCATTTGGTAGTTTTTGCTCCAAATTTCTGTCAGTATCACAGGTCCCAAAAGGTTTTTGGGAAGATGGCCATTTAGGGATCACTAAAAGATAATGACCTTTTTAGTAGGCATTGCCAGGCAGCAAGCTCACATGCTTCTGAGATCCAAGATTATGCTGACTCATCGCTGTCTCGTTCTTAATGTTCTGCTGGCAGGAAGAGATACAGTCACAGCTGCTCAAGGCCTTTGTCTCATGGGGGATTGCGCATGGGCAGGCTTGCCAGAGGACAGTCATGGCACATCATGGAACCATCACTGGTAGTGCAACCCATCAAGTGGAGCCTTCCCTGGATGAAAAGCAAGGACAAAAGGAAGCAGTTAAACATCCATGTTTAATTTTCTTTTACCTTCTGTCCAAATCATTGTGCTGTTCTTCATCTGGTAATTAAACTCCTTTGTAAAAAGTTCTGCAATTCTTCGGAAACAGCTGGACTACTTACCACCTAATGTTCTTTTTTACAATGCAAAAAGTGCTACTGTTGTATTCCACACCTCTGGAATCAGATGTAGTGCTCTGATTCAGGGACTGGTTGTTTCCATTCCTCATTCCCTCAGTGACAGAGCATCAGCTAGGTGTGCAGAAGGCATCAGTTCTACTTCCCAGAATTTCCAGTAGAGATGATCAGGTAGGGGGTGATGTGAAAAATCCCTCTCTAAGATCCTGGAGAGCTGCTGCCAGTCAAAGCAAAGAAGACTGGCATTGATAGACCAAGGTCTGACTCAGTATAACTCAGTATAGCATGAACTGCCTATAGTTGAACATATTAGGATAGCACAGCATGTTGGAAAAGACAATGTCTGGTGTACAAAGAGAAGACGACACTGCAAGGGCATCAAAAAGACAAGCAGATAGAATAGTGAGTCTCCAGGTTGCTACTCTTAGGGCAATTTCTCCCTTCTTCTGGGAAGTACCATACTCAGTCTCCTCTCTCTTTCAGCTAGAAATGCAGTTAGAAACCTATTTCTGTCTCTCCTCTTTCCTATCAAGTATCTTAGTTCCTAAACAAACCTTCATCTGCTCTTTAAGTAGGCTGTGCACCATTGCTATATTCATTATTCTGCCAACAGGGGTTATGGGTCTCCAAATTAAGCGCATCTCTGATTAAAGGTATAAAGATCATCAGATGCTATTGGGACAAGTAGGCAAGATCAAAGGAACAAAGATGGAGACCTCCTGTGGTGCACAACATGGTCACTGGATAGACAGGCTCACAGACAGCAGCTATCCAATTTAGAGAGAATGAATGAAGACCCATCTCATTGAAAAAGGCTTGTGGATTGTTATCCAGACTGACTGTCCAGCCAGTGATGCAGAGCAACAGACTGCATGAAATTCCAACAATGACCAGGCAAGAGGTGCTATTATCATTGGTTTAAAAGACAGACAGGTATTAAGAGTCATTAAGATGCCAACTGCTAAGGTTGTTTGGGCTGAGTTGGAAAGATCATATGCAATTCTTCTTAAAGAGCCAGTTCTACCTTCAGAAATGCTTGTTTAGCATGAGAATGCAGACTGGTAGGAATCTTCAAGATCATCTTGACAAAATGTTGGAATTAGCTGAGCAACTGAGAAGTGCAGGAAAGGAAAATGCAGATGAGATATGCTTGTGTTAATTTTCATCAGCCTGCCAAAAACATATAAAAATACAGTATCTCAAACTGAGTCAAAGGCTGTGATCATACACACTAAATAACGCACTTTCAATGCACTCTGCAGCTGGATTTTACCAGTTCACACAGTAAAATCCATTTTGACAGTGCACTGAAAGTGGATTGAAAGTGTATTATTTAGTGTGTGTGATCACAGCATAAGAAAGATTTATCACTCCAAAGTGTTATCAATCAACTTGAGGAGGAATATAATGCACAAGAATTAAACACAGCAGAGACTAGCAAAATGGCTTTGAATATAAATAACAAGGAGAAAATTTGTCACCTCTGTGGGAAGTTAGGCCACATTAAGAGGGGCTGTTCTACCACTAAGCAGAGGAAAGCCTTTCCCAAAGCAGAAGGGGGAAACGTCAAAGAATCTCAGATCATCCAAAAGCATCCAAAGCATCCAAAAAAAGAAATGCTTTATATTATCACCAGGAGCCGTACAAAGTCATATTTGGTTTATAGACAGTAGCTCCATAGCACACATGTGTACTCAGTTTGGTTAGAGTCAGTTTGGTGTAGTGGTTAAGTGCACGGACTCTTTTCTGGGAGAACCGAGTTTAGTTCCCTACTCCTCCACTTGCAGCTGCTGGGATGGCCTTGGGTCAGCCATAGCTCTCGCAAGCCCTAAATGGCCAGGGTCCTGCATACCTTAGGGACCGTCTTTTTCCATATATGCCCCAGTAAGCACTTCGGTCCAGGTCTCAAAATCTGTTGACAGTCCCCAGTGTCAGGGAAGTTAAGCTTCAGTCAACCAGAGCCAGGGCCTTTTCCGCAGCTGCACCTAGCTGGTGGAATAAGTTGCCAGAGGATGTTAGGGCCCTGCGAGAGCTCCCACAGTTCTGCAGGGCCTGTAAAATGGCACTCTTCCACCTTGCTTTTCCATAATGACAACTTACAGCAACGGACTAGGCCCATAAACCTAAACTTAACATCATTCTGGACTTCCTACCACACTGTGGCAATTTGGGGTCCCTTTGATACATCTAATATTGACTATCCACTTATACTGCTACCATTGAAATTTAACTGCATCATGAATTATTGTACTAGCATCTATTGTTATATTGTTTTTAATTGATATTTTAAATCATTTTTATGTCTTATGTACTATTGATGTTTTATCTGTTTGGTCATTTTTTGACCCTAACCTGTGAGCTGCCCTGAGCCTGCCTTCGGCGGGGAGGGCAGGATATAAATAAAATAAAATAAATAAGAGTTGTGTCAGAACTGGGAACTTCAAGAACGACTCATTACTTTGTTTCAAAAGTCAATGCATTTATTGAGAACTTAGTGTCCAGGAAAAGAGCAGGTTGACTCTGATAACTTTCTCAGTTATTGGCACATTCTTATGCAGGGGTAACAGCTACAATAAAACCATTTCTCACACCCAGAGAGACAGGCGTCTGTTCCCAGGCCCCTTATCTCTAAATGCGGGGGAAGGAACCCCGCTGCTTCTCTCTGGCATCCTTAGCTTCAAAGGCCACCTGCAGATGTTTCCCAGGCTATCTGTCACCCTTCAATGGTTAGTATTTATTTGAAATGCAGTTACAGGGTTAGTAGACATTTCTAATATGGAGTCAGGCTAATAATAGTTGCTCAGCACATAGGAAAGTTACAAGTTCTGACAAGTTGTCCTTGAAAGGGCAGCTGCTGTGAGAGCTTTCTCAGTCTCATCCACCTCACACTGTGTCTGTTGTGGGGGAGCAAGGTAAAGGAGATTGTGAGCCACTCTGAGATTCAGAGTGGAGGGTGGGATACAAATCCAATGTTGTCATCTTCAAACAGATTTTTTTTTAATTATATGAGCAAAAGTGAGAGAAATTAAGTGTTGCAAATGGGTACTCTGTAATGGCTGAAGGACAATAAAATGTAAGCTCCCAAATTGAGAAACTTGAGAGTCCTCATTACAAACTGCATTTATGTTCCAAAGCTAGCAAATAATCTTATTCCTGTAAGTAGGGCTGGCCCTGGAGTGCATGGCGCCCCAGGCAGACTCGCTGCCCCCCTCCATGGGCAGACTTGCCCCCCCCCACTACAGTGCCCGGGAAGGGACAGTGGAGTGCTGTGCTTCCCGGCCTCTTTAAAGCCTTCCCGTTGATCAGCTGATCAGCTGGTGAAACACTGCTGCCCCCTCCCTTCCCATCTGTGGTGGCGCACTCTGCCCCCCACCCCCCTGCTGCTCTCAGAGGAGTGCTGCTAGAATTGGCCCCACCTGCTCAAATGCGGCCTAGGCCTCTCAGCATTGAACGAGGCTTCACTCCTCCCTCAAGTGAGGAAGGAGAAAATCCTCGTTAAGCTCTGAGAAGCCCAGGCTGCGTTTAAGCAGGTATGGCTGATTCTAGTGCTCCTTTGAGCATGCAGTGGGGCAGCAGAGCGCAGTGCCACAGAAAGGGCGGGGGGAGGGAGGGCAGCAGCATTTTATCCACAGGGGGAGGGAGGAAGCGGTGCAGGAAGGTGAGGACGACAGCAGCAGGTAAACTAGGCATTGCCTTGAGTGAGGGGATGGGGGAGAGCCCAACTCAATGTCTCCCCTTCCCGGCATCCCAGGCAATTGCCTAGTTTGCTTAGTGAGTGAGCCAGCCCTGCCTGTAAGAGCAGTAGCAAAGTAAGGAATGATAGCGTTTTTTGGAAAGAGATGTTTTACCAGATATTGTCTGATAGAAAAGAGAATTAATTGGAACTGGAGTTGTAAATTGGGATTTGTATATTCTTGACGATTATATGTATTAAGCAAACTTTGCAAAGGAATACAAACACAAAGATTGCTTCAGGTTATAGCACAGACAATTGGAACACAGGGGAAATGAAGTAGTCAAAGTGAAAGCCATAATTTAACTAAAAGTTTGCAAATGAGTGGATGTTTTGCTGAAGAAAGGCATGTGTGCTGTGTGGGAGCAAAGGGGACAAGACCTAGCTTTAACAAACAGCATGGCATAAGCCAAACACAGTGACTCCTAGAGCTGATACACAGTGATATTTGTGGACCAATGAAAACTCAAATCCCCAGTGCAGGCGTAGGGAACTTTTTTTCTGCCAAGGGCCATTTGGATATTTATAACATCATTCATGGCCATACAAAATTATTAACTTAAAAAACAGTGCTCCGCTGAGGGAGAACAATTCAGGCCAGGAAAATTAATGCAAATAATTGTTTTTCTATTTGAAGTCACGTGGGGAAAGCCTAATTCAGCACACACACACCAGCCCACCTCCCTCGGCAAATGCCTAGGTCCAGGCATATTAGACCACATCCCCTAATATTAGCATATTAGATAACACACTCATTAGCATATTAGGCCACACCACCTGGAATAATCACATACAAATTAAACTGGTGGTCGCTGGCTCCCACCCCCCACCCCTGCCACACCTCCTTCCTTCCCTTCATGTGGAAACTGCAGCTGCTCCAAGCAGACCTTTAAAGGCACCCACATACCCCAGCAGCAGTCTTCCACAATGCCCACCATTCATGTTTCACAGAGAGAGTGGGGGGGAAGGAAGGGAGGGAGAGGAAAATGAAATGGGGGGAAGAAAGGGTAATAAAGGGAAATAAAGGTGGGAAGAACAGGAAATAAAGAAAGGGGGAATTAAAGGGAACAAAAAATGGAGAGAAGAAATAGAAAGAAAGGGAAATAAAGAAATGAGGCGAAAACCTACCTGAACTGTGACAGTTACTTTTCCAGACACTGCAGCGATCCTGGCCAGCCAGCCAGGCCCCAGGGAGGCCGCAGCATGTCTTGGCCCCATGATCCCTGCCAGCCACATGGCTCGGCTCGTCCCTGCAATCTCCAAGGGTCAGACCAATTGGGCCTGACATTCTCCGCTCCTGCCCTAGTGTGAATAAATATGTGTTGACTTTTATTGATGACTATTCAAGATACACTGTGATCTACCTAATTAAAGAAAAACATCAAAATTTCAAAATAACAGATTTCAAAGAAAGCCACTAGCAATCTGCACTGATAATGGAGGGGAATACATGTGACATGAGATAAAGAATTATTTGACTGAACAAGAAATAGAACATCAGCTTGCAGTCCTCTACACGCTGGAGCGGAAAGGAAAAATCGCCCTGTCACTGAATTGTGTAGATGTATGCTTCTTGAGACAGAGCTACCTGACAAGTTCTGGGGAGAAGCAATCAACACAGCCGCCTACCTGCAAAACAGGCTGCCTACTAAACGTGCTAGTAGTATACCGTTTGAACTGTGGTATGGGCACAAACTCAGCCTGGATCATCTAAAAGTGTTTTGTTCAAAGGCCCACACCTACATTCTTAAAGAAAAGTGGACCAAGATGAATCTTAAAGCAGAAGAAGGCATTTTTGTAGACTATGCACTGGGATGCAAAGGATACAGAATCCACAAATCAAGAGACAGTAACAGTCAAGATCTGCAGTATGGTCTACATTGATGAAGAGGAGAAATCAAGCAACATGGAGAAAGTAGATATCAGTTAATCTACACCACCAGAGAAAAATGAAGTGCAGAAAATAGAAACCATGCATCTGAGCACTATGGACAACACACATGATGCACCTGAGGAATTGAAAGAACCAGAAGGGTCTGTAGAACCAAATGTCAGATGGTCAACCAGATCAAACAAAGAAGTACCACCAAGAAGACTTTCTGATGTAGCAAAGGCAGAAGTTATACTTGAGCCTTCTACATGGGAAGACATAGCAAGAATGCCTGCAAAAGAAGCAGAAAATTGTAGAAAAGATGCAGAATTGCAAAAGAAAATCTATGAGCTGAAATAGGCTGCAAGATGTTGGAATGAGAATCAAATGCTAACCAACAAAGGATTTGAGCAAGGCAAGGCAGAACATTGCCTATACTCAAGATATAGAGAAAACACTTGGACTTACATTTTGACTTATGTGGATGAGTTAATTTTATGCTACAAAGACAAGGAGGGCTGTGATGAAATAGTTCAGCACCTGAATCAAGAAGAAGAAGAAAAACAATTATGAAACATTAAATACTATCTTGGAATACAAATAGAACAAGAGGAAGATGAAAGCTACCTTCTCAAATGAAAGCAGAAAATCCTAGAATTTCTGGACTACATGAATATGAAAGGAGCTAAACCAGCAAGCAGTCCTATGGAAATGAACTATCTGAACCTGCAAGAAAGTAGTGAACTTCTGCCTGACAACCCACAATACAGAAAAGCTATTGGAAAACTGCTGTACATAAGCACACATTGACACCTCCTGATAGCACAGCACCTGTGGGCATGTTACGCAGAAAGATGGAATCACCACGCAAATGGTACTGGAATGTAGCCAAAAGACTTGTAAAGCATCTGCACAACACTGCACATCTGAAACTAAAGTTACCAAGAAGTGACAAGTGGGATTTATGGATACAGACTGGGCAGGAGATACTACAGATAGAAAGTCAACCAGTGGACACTTACTCTTCTAAGGCAGAGGAGCAGTCAGCTGGAGCAGCAGGAAACAAGAAACAGTAGCTGAATCCCCAACTGAAGCTGAGTATGTATTCACAGCAGAAGTGTGCAAACAATTGAAATGGATACTGCAACTAATGCAAGATTTTGGAATACAACTCTTTGAAGATCACTAAGGGTGCATAAAACTTGCACAGATGGAGAAGATCAACTCAAGAACTAAACACATGGATGTGAAGCATCGCCTGGGGGCATGCAAGAAGAAGGGCTTATTGAGTTGGAATACCGTCCTACAAATTAAATGGTTGCAGACACACTCACCAAGGCACTTTTTAGAGAAAAGTTTGAAAGTGTACATAAGAAGAATCTTGTGGACTTTGTACACTAGATCTTGAAAAGGGGTGTTGGAAAAGACAATGGCTGGTGCACAAAGAAGAGAAGACGACCCTGAGGTAGCAAGGGGGTAGCAAGATGTCAATTAGATAGGATAGTGAATACAGGAGGGAGTGTACTCCACAATGAGCAGCACTGCTGTTTAAAATATGAATAGACCTAATACAAGAGTAACAAAGAGACATAGATATAGCTGTGGTTACCTGTGACATGATGACCACATGCAATAAAGGACAGGATTCTTGTGCTTTCTCTGGTTGTATATCTGAGGGAATTTAGAGCAGCTTCAGCTTGCATTGCCTCAGTGTAGCTGGCAACAGAAAAGTGGCACCTCTTTTAAAATGGTCTTTTCTACAGACCTATGTATACTGGTCTGTGCCCTATATTATTTTTGGTCATGCAAACTATGGCTTGATTTTTCCATGAAACAAGAGCTCAGTTCTGCATTAGATTTTCAGCATCCTGTTAATCCAAGCACCCTGTGAGATCTTTGTCAGTAGAATCAGAACAATTTACATTGCAATCCTAAACAGCTCTACTCAGAATCCTACTGAAGGTTACTCAACAGAGCTTACTCCCAGGAAAATATTCTTAAGAGTTCACTGTCAATTCTACTACATGACTGGGATTCTTACATGCCAATACAAGACAGGCCCTTTTAATTTTAACTCCCACAGAGTATTAAAGCTACATGAGAAGGAAAAATCCTGACCTAACAGATCCCTGCTAACTTAACTTAGGTGTATCCCGCAACTCTACGGCCCATGTCATTTATTTATTGTTTCGTATTTAAAATATTTTATTGGAAGTTCCTCCATTTACAAAATGCTCAAGATGTTTACCAACATTAAAACAAAATATAAAACTAAAACAATCAATGACAACAATCAAATCTGCAGTTAAAAACAATTTCAAGGTATCAGTAAAAACAAAAGCAGCAAAATAGCAAAGGCACAAGATACTGTGAAAAAACAGAAGTGATGGAGCAAATAAAAAGCTTTCACCTGGTTCCTGAAACCTAACAGGCTAGACACCAGACAGATCACTGTGGAGAGAACCTCCTGTCTCCAGTCACCACTCCCTTTTCCTGTGAAACTTCTGTTGATCTTAAATGCCAGGCAGCCTAACATCGGGGGAAGTGATATTTCAAGCACCACGATCTGCTCCTGGGCCTGTCATACAAAACCCATACTACAAAATAGACACAGGGCTTTTTTTGAGCAGGAACACACAGGAACATAGTTCTGGCTGGCTTGGTATCAGAGGGTGTGGCCTAATATGCAAATGAGTTCCTGCTGTGCAAAACAAGGGTGATGTCAGAGTGTACAACCTAATATTCAAATACGTTCCTGCTGGGCTTTTTCGACCAAGAAAAGAAAAGCCCTGATAGACAGCAGTTCTGTTTCTCCTCAGACTGTCTGGAGGCTAGCAGTCAAGCAAAACTATGCGTCTCCCATCCAGAGGCAAGCTGCACAGCCTTGCATCTGGGGACCGTTTTGCCTCCTCACAAGGAGGAGGAGCGGGCAGGGCATCGTCAGAGGTGGGGGCGGAGTAGGCATGCCCTAGAGGTGGACTCCTCTCATTCTTTGCCTCGTGCTCGGGGAAGGCAGAGTGCAGCTTGTGTGCTCTTTCCCTGCACGAGGCCTGTTGCCAGTCACCACGACTTCTTGGGCCACGGTGGTTGGTACGTTGGACTTTGCCATGGCTGCTTGTAGCGAGCCGTGGTGGTCTTCAGGAGAAGTCTCATTGCGTCAGGAGCATCTTCGGGAGCATCTTTGACACGGCAGTTTGTCGCTGGCCACGGCGTTTTCACACTGCCGGCGTTTTTGTGCTTCCCCTTTTTGTTTTAGAGTATCTTGCGGTGCCTCTCCCCTTTTGAGGGTGCTGTTCATCACCTGCCTCCGGGGCCACATCAGTGAGGGCAGTAGACAGGCTTGTCATTGTTATTGGGCACATTATCATGCCTAAGGGACAGGGCAAATTCAAGGGCAGCTTTTAATAATTCCCAGCCTTGGGCTTGGGGCTTTAACCTGGCTAACCCTTGGGGTCCTTGGGGAGGCCTGCCCAGCCAGTTCCCGGGAGCATCCGTGGCACCCTATGGTGGTCCTTGGGGTCCATCATACTCTGCTGTGCCAGCTAAGGCTTTACCTTTTGGTGATCTGGCCTTACCTCTTGGGGATCACTTGTTGCTGGCCACCAAGGATAAGATACTGAAAGGGGAATTCATGGACCTATTCTCACTGCTCTATAGGGAGCTGGAGAAAAAGGATAAAGAGGATTTGGATGATAGAGAAAAATCAAGAAGCGGAAAGTTGACAGGACATGGGTGTCCAGGTTCATTATTTACGCCGGAATTATTGCCAGGTCACAGCCATGGAGGGCCACGTCCCTTTTTCAGTATTTTGACATCACTTACAAAAGCTATACTAGCTTTACTGGCCCAGCCTGGTTTCAATATGAGGAGGAGTTCAGAATCAGGGCGGCTTTGAACCCAGCCCTTCAATGGGATCAGATTCAGCCACAGCTGTGGCTGCAGGTTATGTCTCCAACACGACCTAACCTGGGTGACAGGTCAGACAGTGGACATGTTGTTCAGTGCACAACCACTGCTTCTGGTGCCCACAGCAGTACAGGGCAGGTGGTTCAACCCCGCCTGCTTTGTTGGGAGTTTGGGTCCCAGGGTGTGTGTGGTGAAAAGAACTGCCCATACAAACATGGGTGCCTTCACAAATTGTTTCAGGGGTAGATTCAGGCGGGGACAGCGCAAGCAGGGCCCAGGCAGCGCAGATAAGCCATTTGGTAAAGGGTCCAAGCCCAATAAGGGCGACAGTGCTTGAGGCGTGGCTCCGTGATTATCCAAGGGATGATCAGCTTTATTTGTTAAATGGTTTTAAGTTTGGGTTTAGAATTCCTTTTCAGGGCCCCAGAAAGCCATTTATGACCAATAATTTGAAGTTGGTTGTAGGGATGGAGCACATAGTTCGTCAGAAGATTGGGAAGGAATTAGCCGAGGGTAGGGTGATTGGCCCATTTTCCGCACCCCCTGTGAGTACCTTAAGGGTCTCCCCACTGGGCCTGGTGCCTAAAAAGGCCCCAGATGAGTTCAGATTGATTCATCATTTATCTTACCCCCATGGGGAATCGGTGAATGACGCCATACCAGAAAATTTGTGTACTGTGTGGTACACATCTTTTGACCAAGTGGTGCAAACGGCAAGGCATTGTGGGGTAGGGGCTGAGTTGGCAAAGTGGGACCCTGCCCATGGGGTTCTCCATTTCTTCTGTGGCCTTCAAGCGCTTTAGCTCCTTTTTAGAATGGGCAATGCGCCGCCAGGCTCGTTTGAGCAATGTGGTGCATTATCTGGATGACTCCTGTTTGCAGGCCCCTTAAACTCCGGCCAGTGTGCCCATTTGATGGCGGCCTTTGCAGCACAGTCAGTGGAGCTGGGCGTTCCTCTAGCCCATGAGAAGACGGAGGGCCCTACCCAGCAATTGACATTCCTGGGGGTTGAACTTGATTCATTCCAACAAACTTCATGCCTCCCAAGGGACAAAATTCTAGGTCTGCAGGAAATGGTTGCTCAGTCTTTGCTGCGGCAAAAAGCAACCTTGAGGGAGCTGCAGCAGTTGGTGGGTCACTTAAATTTTGTGTGTAAGGTGGTAGCTCCTGGTCGCCCCTTTTTGAGGAGGTTGTATGATACAATGGCTGGATTATGCCAGCCGCATCACCAAATCAGGATTTCACACAGCATCCAGGAGGACCTTTTACTATGAAAGGAGTTTTTAACCTCCTTTAATGGTGTCTCCTTTTGGAGGGCTGAGTTACAGCTGGAAGCTGAGCTGCAAATTACATCAGATGCAGCGGGGTCCCTTGGGTTTGGCATCTACTTTCGCAGACACTGGTGCACAGAGGAATGGCCCCAGGAATGGGTAGATGCGGGGTGCAACAGAGATTTGACTTTCTTGGCATTCTTCCCGATCTTGGTAGCCATTTGGTTGTGGGGGAATGAGTTGGCAGACCACACAGTCCACTTTTGGTGCAACAACTTAGTTATGGTGCATGTTATCAATTCCCTCTCTTCCAAATCCCCCAGGGTGATGAGGCTGGTGCGGGCCTTCACACCCCATTGCCTGAGGCTTAATATTTTATTTTTCACCAGGCATGTGCCTGGGATGGCTAATGGGGTGGCTGATGCTCTCTCCCGCAAACAGATGCAGAGGTTTCGCCAGCTGGCCCCAGTCGCAGAACTTCTTTCGACAATGATGCCCCCCGGGATATGGATGATTGGCGGGTCGAGACCGACAGAGCAATAAGTCTCGACATTGCTCCTAGTACCAGAAAATCATACAACAGGACAGTATGCCAGTTCGAAAGTTTTAGGAGCAAAGTTGGTTACCAAAGGGGATGGCCCCTTCTGGTGGAGCAATTACTCCATTATAGTGTATCTTTAAGGCACAGGGGATTAGCAGTTTGATCTATTCGGGGCTGGCTGTCTGCGTTGGCCTTCGCTAGTAAGGCTTTGGGTTTCCAGGAGAATACTGGTGACTTCTGCATTAAGAAGAAGTCTAGAGAAGTTGGGCCCAGGCGGGATCCTAGGCAACCAATTTCCCCTGCAGTTCTTAGGGGTTTACGATCGGTCTGGAGCCAGGTGTGTATGTAGGAGTACGAAACGCTGCTCTTTCATGCCACCTCTCTCATGGCATTCTTCAGGGCTCTCCAGGTGAGTGAGCTGGTGGCTCAGTCCAAACGGGATGTTTCAGGGAGGGCCTTTTTTTTAAATTTAAAACAATTTTATTGGTAACATATGGTAATAAATCTATATCTTACATCTTTAAAAAAAACTTCTTTTATCTACACCATATATTACTTTCTACCTACCCCTCCCCCCGTTACTTGACCCCCGCCGGTGTTATTTACTTAAAATGCAAATATTTAAAGGTACCCTTAACTATTAAAACAAAAAATTATATTCTTTTTCTTTTTAAAACTTAATAATTACCAAAGATTGTCCAATGTCCTTTTATTTCCCACTCTTTTTCTACATATCTTCTAAACTTTTTCCATTCCGTCTTAAAAACTTCTAAATCGTAGTCTCTTAATAGTCTTGTTAATTTGTCCATTTCACTCCATGTCATAACTTTTATAATCCAATCCCATTTCTCTGGTATTTTTTCTTGCTTCCACAACTGCACATACAATGTCCTAGTGGTTGAAAGCAAGTACCAGATTAAAGTTCTATCTTCTTTTGGAAATTTTTCCATTTATAGTCCCAACAGAAAAGTCTCTGCAGCTTTGTAAAACTCATATCCCAAGATCTTAGAAATCTCTTGCTGAATCATCTGCCAAAACATTTTAGCTCTTTCACAAGTCCACCACATATGGTAGAAAGAACCTTCATGCTTTTTACATTTCCAGCATCTGTCTTATTATTCATCTTTGCCAATTTTTTAGGAGTTATATACCATCTATACATCATCTTAAAACAGTTTTCTTTAATACTTTGACATGTTAAAAGTTTCATAGAGTTCTCCCACAAATATTCCCAAGTTTCCATCTGTATTTCTTTATTTACATTAATTGCCCATTTAATCATTTGCGATTTCACTACTTCATCTTCTGTAGAAAATTGTAGAAGTAATTTATATACTTTTGAAATTAATTTATCATTATCTCCAAGCAGAACTTTTTCCAATTCTGTTTGCTCTTTCCTTATTCCTTCAGTTTTAATATAATTCTCCACCAAGCTCTTTATTTGTTGCATTTGGAACAAATCATAGTTATGATTCAACTCTTCAGCAGTTTTCAGTTCTATTTTTCCACTTTTTATTTTTAATAATTGATTATATGACAACCACTTTTCTTCACCTATCTCAGCCGTTATTTTTATTATGTCAGCTGGCACTATCCATAACAGTCTTCTCTCATCTCCATATTTCCTATATTTCATCCAAGTATTTAGCAAATTATTTCTTATGTAATGGTGAGAGAAAAAAAGTCTATCATTTTTCCATAATACAAATACGCGTGCCAGCCAAATTTATTTCCATGACCTTCCAGAGTTTTTTGTTTAACAGCGTTATCCATTCTTTTATCCACACTAAACAAACTGCTTCCTGATATAATTTTAAATTCGGTAGTTGAAATCCACCTCTCTCTTTTGCATCTCTCAAAATTTTACACAGAATTTTACCTTGAAGGTGACTTCACTGCCCATTAGTCTCTGAAATTCTTGTTGCTTATTTATTTGCATATTTTTGCATAGAAGTTTTGATTTTTCTTTATTAATACAAAGTCCCGCCAACTCCCCATATTCTTGTATTTTGGCTAACAACAAAGGTGTGAGTTGTATGGGGTTTTCATTTATAAACATTATATCATCAGCAAAAGCTCTATATTTGTAAGTAGATCCTTTTATTCTTAATCCTTCTATTTCTTTTTCTTCTTGGATCTGCATCAATAATATTTCAAGAGTCATTATAAACAACAATGGTGAAAGCAGACAGCCTTGTCTAGTACCTTTGCTAACTTTCATATCTTCTGTAAGATCTGTGTTTATACACAACCTTGCACTTTGTTCAGAATATATTGATTTTATCATTCTTATAAAGTTTTCACCCAGCTCCATTTTTTCCATTACTGCAAACATAAAGTCCCAATTTAAATTATCAAATGCTTTCTCTGCATCTGCAAAGAATAATGCTACTTCTTTTTCTGGATGTCTTTCAGAATATTCTACAATATTTACAACAGTTCTAATATTGTCTCTTATTTGTCTTTTAGCAAGAAACCCTGCTTGATCTTCCTTTATAAAGTTTATCAAATGTTGTTTAAGCCGTTCTGCCAAGATTCTTGTAAATATTTTATAGTCATTATTTAATAGCGAAATTGGTCTATAATTTTTTACGTTCGTGACATCTCTATCTTCCTTAGGTATCAACGAAATAACAGCTTCTTTCCATGTGTTTGGTACTTTCCCTTTTATTCTTATAGTATTCATCAACTTCTGCAATTTTGGTATTAAATCATCTTTAAAAGTTTTAAAATATTTAGCTGTATATCCATCAGGCCCAGGTGCTTTTCCATTCTTCATTGCGTTAATTGCTGCTTCAATTTCTATTTTTTCAATTGGATCATTCAAAACTTTTTCAATTAAGGGCTCTATTTTTATCTTTTGTAAATACTCATCCATCTTCTCTTTCTTTATTTTAACACCTTTAAACAATTTGGCATAGTACTTTAAAAAATTCTCTTTTTATTCCCTCTTAAGTAACCACTTCTCTTCCATCTACCACAATTCTGTTAATAATTCTATTTTCTCTTTTTTTTTTCAATTGCCAAGCCAAATACTTTTACGGTTTATTTGCTCCCTCAAAGGATTTCTGCTGAAGTCTTTTCAAACTCCATTCCACTTCTTTATTTAACAAATGTCTCAATTGAGTTTGTAATATTGTAATTTCCCTTAAAATTTTCTTTTTCTCTGGCCTTTTTCTCAACTCCCCTTCCTTTTTCTTTATTTCATTTTGAATGTCCAACAACTGTTTTTCTTTTACTCTCTTATCTTTATTATTCAAAGTAATCAACATTCCTCTCATTACTGCTTTATAGGCATCCCAGACCGTCTGAAAGTCAATATCCTCTTTGTCATTCACTTGGAAAAAAGCTTTAGTTTCATTTTCTAGGTATGTCACTTTTTCTTTATTCTGTAGCAAATCTTCATTCAATCTCCATCTTCTCACCTTCTTGGACAATTTTGTAATCCACATTATTGGGTTATGATCAGCACCAATTTTAGGTAAAATCTCTATTTTCCTTGTTATAAGACCTAAATCTTTAGTTCCCCACAACATGTCAATTCTAGAAAAAGTTTTGTGTCTTGCAGAAAAGAAAGTATAGTCCCAAACTTTAGGGTTAAATTTCCTCCATATATCTTCCAGATTTTCTTGTTTAACCAGTTCAAAAAAAGACTTTGGCAATTTTCCTTCTTTACTACTGTTTTTTCCCCCCTCCCGACCTGTCCAATGAGTTCTTAACTGTTCCATTAAAATCTCCCATTATCAAAACTTGGTCATAGGTCAATTCATCAAGCTGTTGTATAATGTCTTTAAAAAAACATCCTTTGCACCATTAGGCGCATAGAGTCCCAATAACAACGTTTTTTTCCATCTAATATTGTCTCTACTGCTACAAATCTTCCATCTTTATCTTTAAATACTAATTTTGGCTCCAATTCTTGTTTAATATAAAAAACCACTCCCCTTTTCTTCTGTTCAGCCAATGAAAAAAATTCCACTCCCAATTGTTTGTGCCATAAAAATTTATAATCCTTTTGTTTGATATGCACTTCTTGCAAACAAATTATATTACAGTTCTGTTTCTTAATCCAATGAAATGTTGCCCTTCTTTTTTGCGGTGAATTTAGTCCATTTACATTCCAAGACAATAATTTGTAATCCATCATGGTGCAAATTCTTTATTTTCTTCAAAAAATCTATGCATATCCTGTGCATTTGTAATTGTGATTCTTTTCCCCTGGAGTTCAAAGCTCAAGCCTTCAGGTATTATCCATCTAAATCTCATTCCATTGTATCTCAATTTTTCTGTTAACTTTTTATATGTTCTTCTATAATTTATCACTTGCCTTGACAGCTCCTTCATAATTCTCACTCTACTGCCTCCCACTATCAATGTCTTTTCAAAGTTTTTACTCATGATCCTTCCCACCATTTCCTTTGTCATATATCTTATGACAACATCTCTTGGTAAGTTATTTTTTTGGCATAAAGTGAGTTCACTCTATACATATAGTCATACATGTTTTTAGACTCTTCAGGGTCTTCCTCTAAAAATTCTACAATTATTTTTATTATATATTCTTTTAAATCACCATCCTCCTTCTCAGGCACTCCTCTCAGACGTATCTGACTCTCCATCAATTTGCAGTCATTGATTGTCACTTTTTCTTGCATTTTCAACAAGGTGGAATCATATACTTTCATTCTGCCTTCTACTTCCTACATTTTCTTAGATGTTTCCTCAGTTTCCTTTCTGAGATCTTCCATATCTATTTTAATCTCTGCAATAATTTTTTTCCAATTCATTTATCATCTCTCTCACCCCTTTCATCATTCTGGCCTCCATTGCTTCCAATTGGTCCTGCATTTTTTCCAATGAAGTAGCCCTTGTATGGGGCCGCTTGTGTTCAGACATTTTTAAAAAATGAAAATTTGGACCTCACTAATTTTCAATTTGATTATCAGATTCAAAAGAGTAGGACTTGATGGGTTGTGAAGTCACAACCAAAGTTAAATACCTTGGAATAGCGATAACAATGAAGAATATTGATTTATTCAAAAATAATTATGAAAAACTGTGGTGCAAAATGGACAAAGATTTGATGAAATGGAATAGGCTTAATTTGTCCTTATTGGGTAGGATAGCTGCAATCAAAATGAATATTTTGCCAAGAATAATGTATTTATTTCAAACCATCCCGATTGTAAAAGATGCAAAACAATTTAACAAATGGCAAAGGAAAATCTCTGACTTTATATGGGCCGGAAAGAAACCAAGAATAAAGATGAAGATTTTAACAGATGCTAAAGAGAGAGGAGGTTTTCAACTTCCTGATCTAAGATTGTATCATGATGCAGTTTGTTTGACATGGATTAAAGATTGGATAATGCTGTTAGATAAAAAACCTTTATGGTTAGAAGCTCACAGAAATAAATTCGGCTGGCACGCGTATATGTATTATGGGAAGAATAAAATGGATGGTCTTTTCTCTCACCACTATGTTAGAAACACTTTACTAAGTACTTGGATAAAATATAAGAAATATGGGGACGAGAGAAAACCGCTGTGGATAGTGCCAGCAGAAGTAATAAAAATAACAGCTGAATCCGACGATAAAAGAGAAATGTCATATAACCAACTGCTCAAGATTCGAGGAGATAAAATTGAATTAAAATCTTCGGAAGAGCTAGACAATAAATATGATTGGTTTCAAATGCAACAAATTAAAAGCTTGTTGGAAAATGATATAAAATTGGAAGGAATCAGACGAGAACAAACAGAATTGGAAAGGGTCCTGCTTGGTGATAATGAAAAATTGATATCAAAAGTATATAAGTTATTATTGAAATGGTCTACAGAAGAAGAAGTAGTAAAATCTCAAATGGTCAAATGGGCAATCAATGTGAATAGAGAAATACAAATGGATGCATGGGAATACCTTTGGAAAAACTCAATGAAGATATCAACTTGTCAGAGCATAAAAGAAAATTGTTTTAAGATGATGTACAGGTGGTATATGACCCCGAAAAAATTGGCTAAGATGAGCAAGAAAATGTCGGATAGATGTTGGAAGTGTAAAAAACATGAAGGTTCTTTCTTCCATATGTGGTGGACATGTGAAAAAGCGAAAGAGTATTGGAAGATGATACAACAAGAAATCTCCAAAATATTGGGTTACGACTTTAAGAAAATTGCAGAGACATTTTTGCTCGGATTACAATTAGAAAAATATCCAAAGGAAGATAGGACTCTAATTTGGTACCTGCTATCAGCTGCTAGGACATTGTATGCGCAGCTTTGGAAGCAAGAAAAAATACCGGATAAATGGGATTGGACTATGAAAGTTCTATCGTGGAGTGAAATGGATAAATTAACTAGAACATTAAGAGACTATGATTTGGAGATATTTAAAAAAGAGTGGAGGAAGTTTAAAGAATACATAGAGAAAGAGTCGAATGTAAGAAGACATTGGACAATTTTTTAGTAATAATGGGGGGGGGGACGAAGAAGCAAGAAGGGGGGGGAATATTTATATAACGAATTTTGATTAGTCAGATGTATCTTTAGTATTGAATTAGAATCTATAACCTCGGGGAAGTCTATATTGGAGGGAGGGGGGATTGAAAAGTCATATGGGTTAGTATTGAAGCAACGAAGGGAAATTAAGTTCTGTAACCATATGCTATCAATAAATTGGTTTAAAAAAAAAAAAGAGTAGGACTTGCCCTTTATAGCAAGCCCAATTTTGCCGGCCTCGGAGCTCCCAAAGTCAAGATATTTATTTTTAAAGTTTTTAAATCTTCCAAAATGGCGGTCGCGATTTTTTACTGCTCCTTACACTGTATTTTATATTTATAAAGTCCAAATTTCACCTCTTCCTCCCCTCTTCTTCCAGGCTTTCTAGATTTTCCTTTCCCACCTTTTAAATTTATCCCATTAAGCTGTAAATAGTTCCAGAATGAAAGGTAATAATTTGTACCTTCTCTTCCAATTATCCAAGTTCTCACTGGTCTTGCAAAGCTTTAGATGTTTAGCAATGTCCAAAAAGGTTAGGATCCTGTCGAGCTTATGTCAAATAAATGACTCTGAAAACTTCTGCAGATGATGAAAATGCAACTATTTCCGGAGACCCCTAAAAGGAGCCCCTCCCCCCCCCGGGACTCCCTTTTAGCCAAGGTAAATCTCCTCAAAGTTCCCTATGCATATCTTGGACTAATCTCTGACTGAGAAAAGTAGGCAGTAGGCATTAAATTGCCTTCTACTACCCTGAACAGAAGTTCCAGCTTGCTCCCGTTATGAGAAGCAGCTCAGCTCGACATCTTCCTCCCCCGGAAGTCATAAGAACATAAGAACATAAGAGAAGCCATGTTGGATTAGGCCAATTGCCCATCCAGTCCAACACTCTGTGTCACACAGTGGCAAAAATTTTTATATATACACACACCTTGTTGCTATACTTGTGGCCGCCACCACCTCCTGTGGCAGTGAATTCCACATGTTAATCACCCTTTGGGTGAAGAAGTACTTCCTTTTATCCATTTTAACCTGTCTGCTCAACAATTTCATCGAATGCCCACGAGTTCTTGTATTGTGAGAAAGGGAGAAAAGTACTTCTTTCTCTACTTTTTCCATCCCATGCATTATCTTGTAAACCTCTATCATGTCACCCCGCAGTCGACGTTTCTCCAAGCTAAAGAGTCCCAAGCGTTTCTCCAAGCTAAAGAGTCCCAACCTTTCTTCATAGCGAAAGTGCTCCAGCCCTTTAATCATTTTAGTTGCCCTTCTCTGGACTTTCTCCAATGCTATAATATCCTTTTTGAGGTGCGGCGACCAGAACTGCACACAGTACTCCAAATGAGACCGCACCATCGATTTATACAGGGGCATTATGATACTGGCTGATTTGTTTTCAATTCCCTTCCCAATAATTCCCAGCATGGCGTTGGCCTTTTTTATTGCAAACGAACACTGTCTTGACATTTTCAGTGAGTTATCTACCACGACCCCAAGATCTCTCTCTTGGTCAGTCTCTGCCAGTTCACACCCCATCAACTTGTATTTGTAGCTGGGATTCTTGGCCCCAATGGATTCTTGGCCCCAATGGCATTACTTTGCACTTGGCCACATTGAACCGCATCTGCCACGTTGACGCCCACTCACCCAGCCTCAACAGATCCCTTTGGAGTTCCTCACAATCCTCTCTGGTTCTCACCACCTTGAACAATTTAGTGTCATCCGCAAACTTGGCCACTTCACTGCTCACTCCCAACTCTAAATCATTTATGAACAAGTTAAAGAGCATGGGACCCAGTACCGAGCCCTGCAGCACCCCACTGCTTACCGTCCTCCACTGCGAAGACTGCCCATTTATACTCACTCTCTGCTTCCTATTACTCAGCCAGTTTTTGATCCACAAGAGGACCTGTCCTTTTACTCCATGACTCTCAAGCTTTCTAAGGAGCCTTTGATGAGGAACTTTATCAAAAGCTTTCTGGAAGTCAAGGTAAACAACATCTATCGGGTCTCCTTTGTCCACATGTTTGTTCACCCCCTCTAAGAATTGTAACAGGTTAGTGAGGCAAGATCTTCCCTTGCAGAACCCATGCTGAGTCTTTCTCAATAACCCGTGTTCATCAATGTGCCTACTCATTCTGTCCTTGATAATGGTTTCTACCAACTTTCCCGGTATTGAAGTCAGACTGACTGGCCTGTAATTTCCCGGATCTCCTCTGGAACCCTTTTTAAAGATGGGGGTGACATTTGCTACCTTCCAGTCCTCAGGAACGGAGGCAGATTTCAATGAAAGATTACAGATTTTTGTTAGAAGAGCCACAAGTTCAACTTTGAGTTCTTTCAGAACTCTCGGATGTATGCCATCCGGACCCGGTGACCTCTTTGTTTTTAATTTGTCTATCAGTTGTAGGACCTCCTCTTTTGTCACCTCAATCTGACTCAGGTCTTTCAACACCCCTTCCAAAATTAGTGGTTCTGGGGCAGGCAAAAAGTTCTCGTCTTCCACAGTGAAGACGAAGGCAAAAAATTCATTTAGCTTCTCAGCCATTTCCCTATCCTCCTTCAGTAATCCTTTTACCCCATGGTCATCCAAGGGCCCCACTGCCTCCCTGGCTGGTTTCCTACTTCTAATATATTTGAAGAAATTTTTTATTGTTGGTCTTTATGTTTTTTGCAATATGCTCCTCATAGTCCCTTTTTGCCTGCCTGATCACAGTCTTGCATTTGATTTGCCACAGCCTGTGTTCCCTTTTACTAATATCACTTGGACTGGTTTCAGTCGTTTCAGGGAGGGCCTTGATGGCCCAAGACATTCATCTGGCTGGCGGATCTGTATAGGCTACAGTTCGTCGTTCCAAGACCGATCAACTGCAACGGGGGGATACTATTAGTTTGGGTTCCTGTTCTGATGTCGAGATCTGTCCCATAGCGACTTTAACGCGATACATGGTTGCTCGTGGTTTGGGTGCTGGCCTGTTGTTCCATCATGGGGACTGCAGTTCCCTGACGAAGCATCAGTTTTGGAAAGTGATGTGCAAGGCCCTTGCTATGCTGGGCCTTTTAGAAGTTAAGTTCGGTACCCATTCCTTCCATATTGGAGCAGCATCTACAGCTGATGCCCTGGGGTACTCCCCGCCTTCCATTCAGAAGCTTGGTAGGTGGCATTCCTCGGCCTATGAGGGCTATGTTCGCCCTCTTGCACTGTAGTAATTGGCATCACGTTATTATGGAGCTATGTTATTCATCATTTCTTCTTTTCTCAGGTGCTGTTGTCCATGGAGAGAGGCGACGCATCCTCATATGCAGACACAGCTTCGTGTTTTGGGCTGCCCATCGGGCCAGGAGGACTTCAGCCAGGTCACAGCTGGGGCTCAGTAAGTGGGCCACCATTGAATGGCGTGGACGGCGGGGTTTCCATTGGTTGGGCCTGTTGCCCCTCTTGTTTGATGGGTGGTAATGATTTAGGCATGCTCAAGGGAAAAGGCATGTTGCAGGCCAAAGATGACTTTAGAGTCATCAAAAGGCGTTGGCCGCAGGCTTTGATTGTGTGGTTGGTCATGATCCCACGCTAAGTATGGCGTGTGGCTTGGGACCCATGGGCGATTGAGAAAGCTCACCACAAAGCCAATTTAGAACTAAAAGAGCCCTCGAGGGGGGTTTAGGCCACTTTCTTCCTCACCCTGGGATCCAGGCTGATTGCATGGATTTATACAGGAGTGATGGTGTACATCTTTCGGACAAGGGTAATGATGCCTTTTCAGAGGACTTAAAACTTGGGCTTAAGGAAGTGTTGGGCGTTTAGTGGGTGCAGCTGCCTAAGCAGAGGCTTGGCCTCGCGGTGGCTGGGTTTTGGCTTAAACTTTTGTTATGCAGCTCGGTGATCACCTGTAGCACCCCAGTTTTGGGGCACAGGGTCTTGCTAAATCATTCCTGGACTGTGTGGGATGGTTGAGTGATGAAGCGGACTGCCTTGGGTTTGCATGGATTGATTCACCCGTTAGCCATGCAGCTGGGGGTTGGAACTCCAGGGCATAACCTTTGCTAGGCCGCCCGGGTACGAGCCATGTATTTTGGCTATACCTAGGGGCAGGGTGGCTCACCCGTTATGTGGCAGGGGAGGGGTATTTCATCCCCTGGCCCTGCCATGCTGCCTGTTATGTTATAGCCCTTCTGTTAATGTAATAAAGAAAGAAAGTGGCCCTTTAGTTACCCAAACCCTTGTGTCCGTTTCTTCCTTCCGTCTGGGGGGGCAATGGCTGTTGCCACGCAGTAAGGTAAAGATCATCACCTTCTGAGCTGTGAGAAATTAGGAAGGAGTCTGGCTGCTAAACTAGGGTGCATGATGCACAGCAGTTCCCTTGGGAAAGTATACTTCAGCAGAGATTTACAACAGAAGACTGTTCCTCAATATATTGTTCATGAGCTGTATCTGAACTACTGGACCTTGAGAACTGATCTGCTGGGTAGACTTGCTGTTTCTGCCAAAATCCAAAAGAATTCCATCTAAAAGTGCTATAGAAAATGACGAGCATGTTTTTAACACATTTCTTTAAGAGACAGCAAGTAAACAAAGAGAAAGAATGCCTTCTCTCCTTTTAAAATACCTGCGGAAGAGCTTTTCACTCAAAGTGGTTTGACCTTCTAACAATAAAAATATGTTCTTTAGGACTTTTGGATGAAATCCCTTTGGAGTTTGTGCATGATCCCATGTTATCAAAAATTCATGAAAAATAAACACTCTGATCAAATGCATTATGATTCCATAATTTCTAAATCTTAATATGAACATGCCAAGGACCATTCTAGAATTTGCTATACTTTTAACACATTTGTTTATTATCACATCTTCATGAACATTATGCAAGTGCACAGTATCTGCATTCTCATATTTGTCAGGGTTTTAAAAGATTTTAAAAATTCATTTAAAATTAAATGAATAAGCTATGGCATTATTTATATGAGAAACTCAAGCACTACAAGTATTTACATTATGTCTAAACAATGATGGAAAAGTTGGGAATGGCAAGCCCCTACCTTGAATTTACTGAATTCAAAGCTGTAGCTTATGATACACTGTTGTAACAAAAGACCTTCATCTATTCTCTGCAAAGTGCATCCACAAAGACATTATGCAAAGACTGACAAGATTTTTGTGCAGATGTGAGCTCTAGACCAGGAAAGCCTGTGACACAATAAACATAGTAGTCTTTCAAGGACCACCAGACTTCTTCCTGTTTTCAAACAGATCCACAATCCTCAGACAAAGAAGATATGATCCATGGGCTCAGTTGTTAGATTCTCAGCATGACAGGGTCTCTTCCTTAGAATCTGGTTCCACACTGTTCTGGTAATCTCTGGAGAGAAGTTAAGTGTGGTGGCTGATCAGCAAGATTCTTTCCATGCCTGTTTAGGTGGCTCACAGAAAGTACAAGACAAGTGTGGGAAAGAATCACACGGCCAACTCATAGACTCTACCAAAGTAGTAAAGGACCTGAAAATGAATAGCAACTCTGACAACTTTTCATAATGGATAAATAGAATCACAACAACACTATATAGAGTAGCAGGCACCAGTATTACAGGTTCATATACTGCTTCAAGGGAGTTCTTACAAAGGAGAAATAAGACTTGCATGGGATTCTGCCAAAATGTTGCATGATTATACACCACTTTAATGTGAAGATGTTTCTCTGCTGAGAGACAAGTGGGATGTTATGAAACAACAACAGAGAACAAGGTGATCTGAAACTGAACAAACTGTTTAGCAACTTGCTGAAAACACAAATAGAAGAAACTATTTGAGAACCATTGATGTGTAAACTGCCTCAGTGGACTGTAAGAACAAGCTAATCTTGAAATTTAATATAATTTTTGAGATTGCCATCAAAGTGCCAAAGTGCCAATCTGATTTGGGTAGGAGAAAGCATGTAAACATAGACTATTGGAAAATACTCAGTGCATTCCACACAGTTGCTAGAAGTGGCCTCTGGACAGGATAGGGCATTGCACACTAAAAATAAAAATAATAAAAATAAGCAAGGCAAAAAAAAAAGCTTTTGATTCAAATCCAGATTATTTTTAAATGACAAAGGGTCACAGAAATAAATAATGGAGAAACTCTAGAAGAAAACAGGATCTTTTAAAGTATATTTTATGCTGAAAGCAAAAGATAACTATCTACAAATATAGAGAAAATTTTACAGGTATTGTTATTTCTGAAATGCCCTTGAGGACCCTAGGAGGTCTAGGAAGTATATGTAAACAACTGAAGTAATTCTTACTGGAGTGAGCAACTCAGCATGTTTGGACATTTAGAGGTGCTACATCACTCTAAGTGTATATAGGTGTTATCTCCTTGAATGGGATGCCTCTCTTTGCCTTAACCTGAGTACTGCCCTCTGACCCCTCCTCTCTGTAGTTTGTCTTCTCTCTGCTGCACATGGCCTTCCATGGAGACTCACGTCTTTGCAGGTTTCTCCTGTGGAAACATTGCCCTGATACTCCCACACACAAGATGCTGCACAAGGGGGCCATTTGTGATAGGGAAAGAACTCTTGAGATTAGCAGTTCCCCCTTGTTCCTCTTTGACCAGGCTGGAGAGAGGACTCCAAGAGAAGGCGGGTGCATGGGAGGGCAAGCAGGCAGCACTGCTGGAGGAGTGTGGGGGTGAGGTGAGTGTGGTTCTGGAGACAACAGCCACCCCCTCCCCTAACCAGGAGATGCACTTTGTTTCAGGGCTGCATTCTTTGGTCCTCAGCAGGGAAGCGGCTGCGTGCCTATGCCCACCAGGCAATGTTAATAATATGCCTTTCACAGGAAGACTCAAGGGGTTAAAATGATTGACTGTATATATGAGAACATCCTATATTAATGGAGATGGATAGGTCTTCGAATCTTTGCAACTCTTTTTGCTTAGCAAGCATTTGAAAACTAAGTGGATTCAACAAGAGGCCCTGAAAGAAAAATGAAGCATTGTTTGATGAGGGTGTTTTTGAAACTGAAGTTATAGGTTGTTATAGTTGGAAGGCAGAGAAATTCATCCAGAAGTAGGAAGTGTATGCCTGGGGTATTTGTTATTACTACCTGTAAAATGAAAGAATGGTGTAGCGTATTGCGATAGCATAAGGCGGCAACCATTTTGTTATAACGCAATGCTGCAACCATTTCGTTATAACGCAATACAGCAACCATTTCGTTATGACGCAAAAGTCCGCGTAGCCGGACAGCGGAGGCGGCTGGGGACACCCAGGCGACTCCGCGGGAAGCGCTGAGACCGCCAATCACCAGCAGCGGCGGGAAGTTCAACAGGCCAGGATTGGGCTGGCCTGTCGGGGAAGAAGTTCTGGGAATGTACATAAGCGGGACCCGGCCCGCGTGCTCTCTCTCTTGTAACATGTCTCCATTAAAGCATGTTGCCCTACCAACGTCTCCCATCTCAGTACGTTACAGTGGCGACGAGGATGGGATTCTAGCCACGTCGGCTACACCGGAGACAGGGCAACCCACAGGCCACGATCGCCGCCGCCATCAGCATGGCTCACCAGAGCGGCACCACTGGCCACATCGAGACCTTCAACCCCACGAATCCCAAGGCCTGGGAGTCGTACTCAGAACGGGTTGAGTGCTATCTGAGGGCCAACCGGATCACAGAGGATAGCATGAAGAGGGACGTTCTCCTGAGCGTCTGTGGGGCGGCCACATTCGAGATCGCCAAAGGTCTCTCGGCCCCCGCCCGACTCACGGAGAAGTCCACGGAGGAGGTTGTCAGGCTCCTCACCGGCCACTTCTTGCCTCAACCATCGCGAGTGGCCCGCCGGTTCCTCTTCCATAGGAGGGATCAGGCCTCAGGGGAATCGGCCGCTGACTACCTGGCGACCCTATGCCAGATCGCAGGCAACTGCAACTTCCCCCACCTGGAAGAGACCCTGGCCGATCGGTTCACGTGGGGCCTTCGCGACGAGAGGCTCCAGCAGAAGCTCTTTGGGAAGGAAGAGCTCACCATCCAGAGCGCATTCAGCGAAGCCGTGGCGTTCGAGACTTTCGAGGACTTTCCCCAGGGTGAAGACTGACGCAGTCCACCATGAGGAGCTGGACCCCGACCGTCAGGACGAAGGAGAAGCATTCCAGTTGCGCCGCCCAGCAGGGGCCACCAACCGCACACCACAGCGATCCCGAGCCACCGATCGACTCCCAGCGGCGGAAAGAGCACCAACCACAAAGTGCACCAGCTGCGGCGACCCCCACGACAGAAGGGACTGCCAGTACCGGACCTGGGACTGCCGGAGCTGCAGAAAGACCAGCCACATAGCGAGGGCTTGCCGGGCCAAGTCCAATCTCCGGAGGACGACCACCCACCACGAGTCGGCGGAGTTCCACTCCACGGCCTCCACCACACTACAGGTACTGAACTTGCCCCTTACCACCCCCGACAAGATCAAAATGGCGGTCCTCATTGAGGGAGCCCCATGCCAAATGGAGGTGGACTCAGGCTCCTCCATTTCCATTATAGCAGAAGAGACCCTGAGGAAACTGTGCCCCCGCCAGCGGCTTCAACTAAGGCCGGCGGACTTCATACTGCGGGACTTTCAGAAGAACCCGGTTCAAATCATGGGGTGGGCCCGGGTGCAAGTTGAGAGGGGGTCCTTCAGCGGCCCGCTGGACATCCTGGTGGTGAAGCGCCAGCTTACCACCCTGCTAGGACTGGCGTGGTTCAAACCCTTGGGGATCCACGTGGAGGGGGTGGGGCAAACCCTAACACCCAGGGGGTTCGGGGAGGTATGCCAAGAGTTCACCGACGTGTTTGATGGTTCCCTGGGGAGCTACAAGAGGCTGGCCATTTCCCTACCGCTCGACCCGATGGTCAGGCCGATCCGGCTCAAGGCCAGGCGGGTCCCGTTCGCCTTGAAGCCAAAAATCGAGGCCGAACTGGACCGCCTCATTGCCCAAGGGGTCTTGGAACCGGTGGACTACGCCACGTGGGAGACCCCCATTGTAACCCCGATCAAGCCATGATGACCAATTTCCCAACACCCACCAAGTGTTTTTAGAAAATAGGTGGGGCTTTTGGCCAGCAAGGTTTCTAATTGGTTACTGGAGATTTCATAGAATCATCGAGTTGGAAGGGACCTCCAGGGTCATCTAGTCCAACCCCCTGCACAATGCAGGAAACTCACAAATACCTCCCCCTAAATTCACAGGATCTTCATTGCTCTCAGATGGCCATCTAGCCTCTGTTTAAAAACCTCCAAGGAAGGAGAGCCCACCACCTCCTAAGGAAGTCTCTTCTCTGAGGAACCATTCTAAAGGTCAGGAAGTTCTTCCTAATGTTGAGCTGGAAACAGTTTTGATTTAATTTCAACCAATTGGTTCTGGTCCTACCTTCTGTGACTACAGAAAACAATTCCACACCATCCTCTATATGACAGCCCTTCAAGTACTTGAAGATAGTGATCATATTACCTCTCAGTCACCTCCTCTCCAGCTCCTTCAAACTTTCCTCATAGGACTCTCTAGACCCCTCACCATCTTCGTCGCCCTCTGGACCTGTTCCAGCTTGTCTATATCCTTCTTAAAATGTAGTGCCCAAAACTGAACACAATACTCCAGGTGAGGTCTTACCAGAGCAGAGTAAAGCGATACCATCACTTCACGTGATCTGGACACTATACTTGTGTTGATACAGCCCAAAATTGCATTGGCCTTTTTAGCCACCACATCACACTGTTCAGTGTATGGTCCACTAAGACCCCTAGATCCTTTTCGCATATACTATTGCTAAGACAAGTCTCCCCCATCTTATAACCATTCATTGGATTTTTCCTACCTAAATGCAGAACTTTACATTTAACCCTAGGGTTGCCAAGTCCAATTCAAGAAATATCTGGGGACTTTGGGGGTGGAGCCAGGAGCAAGGGTGTGACAAGCATAACTGAAATCCATGGGAGTTCTGGCCATCACATTTAAAGGGACAGCACACCTTTTTTAAATGCCTTCCTTCCATAGGAAATAATGAATGATAAGGGCACCTTCTTTGGGGGCTCATAGAACTGGACCCCCTGGTCCAATCGTTTTGAAACTTGGGGGGTATTTTGGGGAGAGGCACTAGATGCTATACTGAAAATTTGGTGCCTTTACCTCAAAAACAGCCCCCTCAGAGCCCCCAATACCTCCAGATCAATTCCCCATTATACCCTATGAGAATCGATCTCTACATAGGGAATAATGAAGTGCCCAGCAGACATTTCCCTCCCCCACCCCCTTTCTGGCGAGTCTGAAGCAAGGGATTGACATCTCTACTCACAAGTTGCTGCCAACTTCTTCAAAGTAACACAGACACACCATCCTAAGAGGAAGCCTTTCAATCCAAGACTGAAGCCTCCAGAGGTGAAAAGTCATCTGGTGGTTGTGGGGGCGGGGCTTCCCCTGTCGGCCAGCTGACTGGGGGCGGGAAGGAGCCTGGGAAAGTGGAAGAACTCCCACTGGGACCTGGGGATTGGCAAGCCTATTTATCCCTGTTAAAATTCATTTTATTGATTTTAGCCCAGTTTTCCAGATTTGATTGTATAGATTTTTTAAAAACCCATTGGTTTGGCAGAAGCTGCCAGCACAGCTGAAAGGTAGCCATCCATTTTGTGGCTGATTCTGCCTCCTAAAGCAGTCATTTTGTGGCTGTTTCTCATTGTGCCAGAATCCATTCCTAAAGATGCCTGTAGGTTCATAAAGACTCTTAGTCCAATCCTATGGTGGTAATGTTTTTATAAAAATGTAGATTGTCCTTTTAATCCAAATGTACACATCTTCTTCTGTGACCCAATTTGGTGTGCTTGAACACTGACCTCTTTGACTTGCATCTTGTTCTCCAGTTGTAATCAGGCAACCAGTTTTTTAAACAAGCTTTTGGGCTGTACACTGACCCTTCATGGATGCTTGGAAGATTATTTCAGCATATTCCTTCCTAACAATAGAGTACAGGGCAACTGACTTTCTATGAATGCACATTCACACAGCTGAGTGAAATGCTATTCCCCAAACACACACCTTGTGGCACCACTCAGTTGTATAAATAGACACTGTAATCAGTTACAAATCATACAAAGCAATCATAAATAAATGTGGTTCTTAAAAAAAAAATCCTGCTGCTTTCCAAGTTCGATTGGATTAGTGCTCTAGGGTTGCCAGGTCTCTGTTGGAAAATATCTGGAGACTTTGGGGGTGGAGCCAGGAGAGGGCAGGGTTTGGGTACGGGGGGGAGGTCCTCAGCATGATATAACGCCATAGAGTCCACCCTTGAAAGCAGCCATTTTCTCTAGGGGAGCTGACCTCTGCCAGCTGGAGATCAGTTGTAGAAGTGGGAGATCCCCACACCCCACCTGGAGGTTGGCAACCCTAACTCTTGCAAATGCTGTTATGTTGTCCCTTGTTTGTTAAAGTCAGGCACAATATATATTGGGAGCTTTTGTTCATTCTGCATTCAGTGTTCTATAATAATATTATCTTGAAATTGTTTTCTAATAATATGGACTGGTTGGAAGCTCCTGCCAAATTTCTTGCACATGTTTTAAAACAGCTGTAATCAATGATTCATTGATCTGGCTGATTCACACCCATCCACCCACCCAATTCCTATCAACCTATTGCTGAAGGGACAGGAGATAATAAAAGTAACTTGGATTAGCAGTGCTTTTACACATGTGCAGTTTTACAAAATTCAATGCAAATGAATTGTGTAGACTTCAGATCTCTTGCTGCTGAACTGACCTGGGAGCAGCTCCTCTCTGATCTCCATCTGCAATGCTGAAAATGGTATGTTTGACTGCTAAACATGTTTGCCACAAAATCTGCTGCATTCCTAAACTCTAGGAACTTACAGGATATTCAAACAGATAATTGCATTAAGGTGTCCAAAACATAGATAGGGTTGCCAAGTCCCCACTGGCTGATGGTGGGGGACTTTTTTCACACATGCATAGCATGCATGGCATGATAACATCACCCAGAAATGACGTGTTGCACCAGGCACATTACGCAGGGATGCTCTAGGAAATTGCAGGAAACTCTGTGGTTTCGTGCGGGGATGCTCTGCAGCAGTCCCCAGCTCTTTTTGGCACCAGGGACCAGTTTTGTGGAAGACAATTTTTCCATAGACAGGGGGGGGGGGGCATGGTTTCAGAATGATACAATTGTGCACTTTATTTTGGTGCAGTGGTTAAGTGCACGGACTCTTATCTGGGAGAACCAGGTTTAATTCCCCACTCCTCCGCATGCAGCTGCTGGAATGGCCTTGGGTCAGCCATAGCTCTCGCAGAGCTATCCTTGAAAGGGCAGTTGCCGTAAGAGCTCTCTCAGCCCCACCTACCTCGCAGGGTGTCTGTTGTGGGGAAGGAAGATAAAGGAGATTGTGAGTCACTCTGAGATTTGAAGTGGAGGGCAGGATATAAATCCAATGTCATATTATTATTATTATTACTACTACATTGTAATATATAGTGAAATAATTGTACAACTCATGGCCCGCTAACAGGCCATGGACCGGTACTGGCCCATGGCCCAGGGCTTGGGGACTCCTGCTCTAATAATTTGGGGAAAAGCTTCTGTCACTTCCGAGTGATGTCATCGCACCCCACACAGCAGCAGAACTCTTCAGGAGTGGGGATCCCCTCTCCCAGCAGCCTCCTCCCTGCCATGGGATCCCCTGCCCTAAACATAGAGCAGTATAATTTCTTTCCATCATGCTTCAAATTCTATATTTTCCCTAAAAATATTCATGGTTTTAAATCTTTAAATGAACAGTTTTGCAGACAAACATCTGGAAGCTAAGTTGGTTCGTATTCTTTATAAAAGCTGGTACAAAGTGATAAATGCAAACTCTGTATTATGATGGAAATTAGCATGAATCTCTGCAAGAACTAAGTATGCTCTAACACCCACCAGCTTAATTCACATCCTGCTTTCTAGTCATGAACAGGGAGCTGATTTTTCTATGATTGGTTTGCTTGTTCATCAGCCCTTTTGTGGCTGTTTGGCTGTTTACTGATTACTGGCTGTTTACTGATTAGAATCGCTTTACTGTATTTTTTCATAGCCATTCCGAACAGTGCAATTGACTTTTCATGCATGCATATTCTCCCACAACCCAATTGCTACCCCCCATATACACACCCTTGCTGTGTAACTGCCCCACTTAGTAGGCAGTTTTTTAAGATAGAAAGTCAAATCAGTCACAAATAAATCATGATAAATAAATGCTGCATTTCAATAAAATTCCATGCTAGTCCAAGTAGTTCCTAGTAATACTAATGACTGCTAAATTGACAGTGACTGCAAGCCATCCTAGATGTGACAGCAGCTTTGTGGCTGCCGTGAGGATGCTGGCACCATCATGATTGGGCCTGCAGCATGGTACTCTTTTCCTTCTGCTGCACATCTTTTCAAGTGCCGAAATAGACACAGGAAGTGGTGGCCATTTTGGCATTTGATAACGTGCACAGAGAGAACAGGAGCACCTCTTCCCACTTCTCTGGGCACAATCAGGATGGGGCCCTCGCAACCTTTTATAATTACTTTTAAAGGGTGGCAGTGTCCTCACCGAGGCCACAAAGCTGCCATCACATCTAGTTTGGCCCTTTGTGTGAGCACAGTTTTACAAAAAACTAATGTAAACTTTTTCAACAGGTTTTTGTAGCTGTTAAGCAGAAATAGACAGGCTAAGTGATGGGTTCATGGCTGATTGACCCTTTCGGACTCAGTAAATTATGGCAAAATTCACAGCATTCCTAGCAATAACCATCTTTTAATGTAAGACCACAAGAACATTTAGCCACTGTCAGTTTGTACAGAATAGTATATTGTAATATAATAGCACACTGACCATGTGCTGACCAAGTTCTGACCATGCCTCTAATTTGATCCATTTTTTGTGTGTGCTGGAGAATTTTGGTCAAACATCTACCTGTAACCTGCTTCACTGTGTGGTTGACCCTCCAGATTATTGCCATGTGACAATCACAGAGTGGGTGGGTGCCTTTTTAAAAAAAATTGTTGTTTGCACATGTGCAAAAGAGCATATTTGAAGCACAGGGCAGAATTTTTAAAATTATTTGGAGCTTATTCATGCACAGAAGCACCTAATTGAATCCCTGTTCCTTTTTGACAGCTCTGCAATCCCTCTGCCAAATACTGTGATCTCATTTGTTCTTACACAAATGTATTTCTCTTCCAGAAATCATTCCCTTTCCCACCCAATCTAACTCACTTTTCTACTCATCTTTGAGGCAGCCATGCCTTTAGTGGTCTCTTCAAAGACATCTGTATTTCTGTGGAACTGCCTGAGTGCATTCTGCACCTGCTCCCCCTAAAGAGCTAATATATCTAAAGTCTCCTCCCACCACCATGACACACCATGAACACCAGCCATTTTGAGACTTTCCCACTAGAGAAAACCCATGATTAACATGGAGAAAGAAGTTCCAGAAGCAGAATCATGGCCACTAACTAGGAACTATTTCCAATGCTGTCACACCCCAAGAAACATCAGAAAGGGCTTTTTTCACTGAATATGTCAGCCAGAACAACCCTGCCCCAGGGGCTTCCGATCCAAACAAAAAACTTAGGTGCCCCAAGACCCTGAGATGAAAATCTGCACATTGCTAACTTTTTTAAAAAGGGAGCAAAAATGGAAGGGAAAATTCAGACTTTTGATCACAACAGGAGAGTTCAGATATCCAGAAATGTGGGGTGAAGCTGACTGCCTGATAAAGCCAAGACTTTCCCCGCTGTAAAAAAACCCCCAAAACCTGAATCAGAGAGGGATGACAACAGGAGGCTGATAACTGCAGGGCGGAATAGGTGCAATGCTGTCTGAGTGTGCATTCTAAATCCAGAGGGGAGCAGGAACTGTCAGTTATATGCAAAAAGCCTTGACAGTTTCTAAGCACATGCTGGGAAAGTGAAACTGATCTGCCAGGTAGATCATCTAAGTGACAGGAGGCGGCTGGTTGCCAGGTTGCATCAGCCTGGAGCAAAGTCAGCATGACTCAGCAGGAAGCTGATTGGTTACCTGGCTGGACTTGATGTATAAATGTACAAAGACACTTTACTGTGTGTGGGATATGTATGTTGGAGAGCAGCGGAGCACTTTGTCGGATTGGAGAGTAAGAGGTGTAAATAAATTGTATATAGTGGTTTTAACACTACTGTGTGCAAGCCTTCATTCTTTGCGTCACCAAAGACCACCCTCCTAAGCACGGGCGCATCAACTGGAACAACACCAGGTCAAACAGCATGTCTGACTGCACCATAAGAGTATTAGCAGAAAATCAGCACCCCTGTTCTGAAAGATCTGCATTAGTTACCCATCTGTTTCTGGGCACAATTCAAAATGCTGGTTCTTAAGACTCTAAAGGGATTGGGCAAGGGTACCTGAAGGACTGCCTCTTCCCATACGATCCAAACTGCCCATTAAGATTTGCCTCTCAAGGGCTGAGTTCAGACCACCAGCTCAGGGTGGCAGTGTGTTGCCCCAGAAGTGCACTGGCGGAATCTGGAGTGCCCCAGACCGTGAAGACAGCCCGTGGAACAGGAATGGCCATGGGTGCCCCAGGGGAGCATCCAAAGCACTCATGTGCCCTGTCTGAAGTTCCCTGGTTGCTTTCTGGGCAATTCCCAGCCATCATGACAGCCAGGGAGGCACCTTGGAGGCATCCCAGCAATTAGGTACCATTTTGCAAGTGGTACCTTATAGAGCCAGCTCCCGGTAAGTTGGGGACAGGTCAGGGACTGGAGCGGGACAGCAGGCAGATGTGTGCATTTGGACACACTTTTGGGGGGCACTCACCTGCCATCCCTGGGTTACCTTAAACCGCCTTTCTGAACCCAGCCAAGATCTGCTCTCTGTGCTCCTGCCTTCTGAAGCAAGGAATGTGGCAACAAGAGTCAGGGCACTTGCTGTGGTGGCACCTTGCCTTTGGAACATTCTTCCCCTTGAGTCTCACCTGGCATCTAGTTTACTTTCTTTAGGCAACAGGCCAAAACACATTTTTTTTAATCCAAGCTTTTAAACCAGGTTTTTAATGGTCCACTTCTGTTTTAAAGAGTTTTTTTATGCTGTATATGTTCAATGGCTTGTTTTTAATATCGTGACATGAAGACAGAGGTCCTTTGCTTGGGTCGCCGCGGCCCGGGAAGGGGGATCCCCCCTGCCAGTTTTTGATGGTGCGCCGCTGACGGCAGCGGACATGGTCAGGAGCTTGGGGGTGCTGTTGGAGCCTTCCTTGAAGATGGAGGCTCAGATAGCAGCCACTGCCAAGTCCGCATTTTTTCATCTTAGGCGGGCAAAGCAGCTGGCCCCCTTCCTGGAGCGCGACGACCTAGCAACAGTGATCCATGCTATGGTCACCTCGAGGTTGGACTACTGCAATGCCCTCTACATGGGGCTGCCCCTGTCCCGGACTCGGAAATTGCAGGTGGTGCAGAATGCCGCGGCCCGGCTGTTATTGGGTCTCCCAAAGTGGGGACACATTCGGCCGGGTCTTCGGACTCTGCACTGGCTTCCAGTGATATACCGAGTCCGGTACAAGGTGCTGGTTATTACCTTTAAAGCCCTATATGGCCTGGGACCTGCCTACCTGTAGGACCGTCTCTCCCCACATGTTCCCCAGAGAGCACTGAGGTCAGGAACACAAAATCTCCTCACTATCCCCGGGCCAAAAGAAGCCCGCTTGAAATCCACCAGAGAAAGGGCTTTCTCCGTTATGGCCCCCACATGGTGGAATCAGCTGCCGGAGAAGGTGAGGGCCCTGCGGGACCTGGTTCAGTTCCGCAGGGCCTGTAAGACGACCCTCTTCTGGCTAGCTTACACCTTGCTAGGATGAAAACTCGATGTAACTTGGCCAGATGTCTGTTTATATGTAATTGAAATGTTAACTGGTTTTTAAGGTTTTAATTGTTTTAAATATTTAATTGTTTATATACTTAAATTGTTTAATTTTTATGTTTGACCAATTTTTGGAAGCCGCCCTGAGCCACTCGTGGGAAGGGCGGGATATAAATCACGAATAAATAAATAAATAAATAAATAAATTTCAGTAGTAAACCAACTCAAGCAGGACTCTGGACAGATGGCATAGACAACTAGACAGATGGCACAGACAACTAGACAAATGGACAAAGTCCTTAAGTACTCATTGTTTATCTGTCCAGCTTCCTCTTTTTCTCTGATATTGAACATGACTGTGCCACTATTTCCGGGTGGCATGTGTTTCACAAATTATGCTTTTATACAAAAAATACAGTACAGTGTTACCCTAAGCAGACTCATGGCCACTCCTGGGGCACATGGCACCCCAGGCAGATTCACCACCTGCTGCCCCCCTCTGTGGTACTACCCTGCAGTGCCGCACCCCACCATCCATATAGCAGACGCAGAGGAGAAGCTGTGGGGAGGAGAGGCAAGTGATGGGGAGGAGGTGGGGTGGGGAGGCAAATGAAGAGGGAAGCGATGGGGAGGAGGTGGGCAGGCAGATGAAGAGGGAAGTGACAAAGAAGGAAACGATGAGGAAGAGGTGGAGTGGGAAGATGAAAAGAAGCGATGGAGAGATGGTGAGATGGGCAAGCCGTGGAGGAGGGGAAGGGGCAGGTGGGCAGATGAAGAGGCAAACTAGCAATTTTGGTGCCTCCACCCTGGGGGGTGCCTCAGGCAAATGCCTAGTTTGCCTACTGGGCGGGCTGACCCTGCTTACACTTTTCTAAGGTCACTGATTTCAGTGGACCTAGATGGATGTAGCTGTGTTTAAGATTGCAATCCCAGACCAGGCCAATTGCTTCCAAAAGAAGCCTGGAAAATTTGGGCCACACTTTTATTTTTGTGTTTATCAAATTCACAATCTACTACTAGCACTGGCACCAAACAAGAATTATCCATTACTTTCTTCCTCCACTATCATATTTCAAAGACATCACATAGAAAGAGAAAAATAGCTAGTTACCAACAATACGATGACCCCTTTTATTCACTGGATTTCACACTGTTCAGAAATGTGAATCAAAATGATTTACAACTTTGAGCCTTCCTATGCAGCACACTGCTTATGGCAATGTAATATGTCTAACAGGAATTATTTCTAAATTTATACAGGCTTTTTTCAGTTCATATGTCAGAAGATTGCCATTTTCAATTATTTATTAAGAAAGTAATATTTTTCTAAGGTGGGTACAGAATTTTTGCTATCTGCTTTCAATTAGCTGGGAATTCACTGTGTTCAGCCAAATGTCCATTCATCAGATTCTCAATTTCTGGCAACCTGAATAAATTCTCAATTTACCTCTTTTGTGGCTAAAATAAGTAAAAATGCTTGTTCCTAATATTAGCTTACTGCTGAGGACAGAAGAGCCTGGAGGGTGATGAGATTCTATTGCTGAAATTATTTGTGTATATTTAATGGACATTAGCCCAAAATTCCCTCTCTCTCTATTCTGTAGGTATCTTCTCCTATCTAAACTGGGCTGCTTTATTGTTCAGTTATATAACTCTGATTAACTGCTCTGATATATTTCATTGAGTAGTCCACCAACTAGGGAAATATTGGCTTTGATTCCTCCTACAAGTGTAAGAACTATTTGACTTGCAAAAATAATCAAATAAAGCATTTCTCAGCATGGACATGAGCATTATTATCAATATTAGGAATAAGGCCTGTTGTGGAAATAAATACAACAGGCTCTAGAACAGGGGTGGCCAAACTGTGGCTCAGGAGCTGCATGTGGCTCTTTCACACATATTGTGTGGCTTTTGAAGCCTCCATTGCCCCATCGGCCAGCTTGGAAAAGGCATTTGTTTCTTTAAATCACCTTTTCAAGCCAAGTTAGCCAGCAGCTTGCAGAATGCATTTAAAATTGCTTTCTTTCCTCCTTCCTTCCTTCCTCCCTCCCTCATCTGACATTCATTACTTGCGGCTCTCAAAATTCTGTATTCTTTGTGGATCTTAAGTTAAACAAGTTTGGCTAGCCCTGCTTTAGAAAGAGGCTCTGGGCGACTGCCCTGGCCTTGGGCACTCAGTGTCAATTTGTTGTGGTGGCATACCATGAAGATGATCATGCAGACACTAAAGCTCAGCATTCCTTTAGTCTGCAGTGCATTGCTGCTGCCTTTTCCTGTTGTATTCAGCCCTGCAGCTTTTAGCATCAGGGTGTGCTTGTGGTGTGATCTGTCCTTTTTGGCCTGGCATGGTAGTGTTATGGTATACCATTGATATGCCCCTCAAGGTGACCATTTACTGTAGGGGAACATCTGACTTCAGCTTTCCTTTTCCTCCCCCCTCCCTTCAGCCTCTACCTAAGAAAAGTACAGTCTTTCTCCGCAGTGGGGACCAAGACTAGAGGGAAGTGACAACAGCAGAATATAATGACACAGCACCCACCATTTCATCTAGGGATACTGATCTCTGTCATTTGGAGAGCACTTGTAATTCTGAGTGATCTCTAGCTCTCACTAGGAGATGGGCAAAAACGGCTTCCCAGGAGGAAATGGCTGGTTTGGAGAGTGGAGTCCATGGCATTCTACCTGTCTGAGGTCCCACCCCTCCTCAAACCCCACTGTCTCTAGGCTCAACCCCTCAAATCTCCAAGAATTTCCCAATCTGGAGTTGACAACCCTCTCTCCTTCCCAGCCAACCATCAACCTACCTTTATCTGCTCCTCTGACATCAGCTTTCCAACTCCTTTCCTCCCTGTAGCCTCTGCCAAGGAAAAGTAAAGTCTCCACAGTGAGGACCAAATTAGCTTATATCATTCTCCTCTGCCCCTTTTGATCTGTACAACAACCCTGTGAGGTAGGTTAGGTTGAAAGTCTGTGACTGGTCTGAAATCACCCAGTCAGCCTCCACAGCAAAAACCTGGATCTGGCAGACCCTGCTCTGAAGTGCTAACTTCTATGCCACACCGGTTGTCATAGGAAGGCTGCTGCTGAACAGTAGCAAGTCATGCCAGTCAGGTGGCATCAAGTCACCCAGAGGGTGCTGACAGGTCCTCCAAGTGGAGCCTGGAGATCTCCTGGGATCACAACTGAACTCCAGACAACAGATCACTCTCCCCTGGATAAAATAACTTCTTTAGAGGGTGGATTCTATGACATTATATTCAGAGGAGGCCTCACCCTCCCAAAACTCTGGCTCCACCACAAAATCTCCAGGAGTTTCCCACCAACCTGGCACTGGCAATCTAGTCAACATGACTTCTCTTATGTTCTTATGCCACAGCTTGGAATACTATGGTTGCCTAGCAATAGCTACTGAGGGAAAATGAAAGATCCAGCAGGATGGGCTAATAGGACATGGAGGCAGCTTCTCTAGTAGCCCAATCTTTGTCTGTCCTGAGGTTGGAGAGACTGAGTGACACCTGGCCCAGCCAAAGTGAGGATAAGTGAGTCATCACCAGCAAGGATTGGCTTTTATATCTATAGGATACCTAATTCTCAATGTGGCCTTATTTGTGAATATTTGCATCCAGAGTCACTGGCCATGGACAGACAAGATAGATTTTTCTACAGACTGTAAAAAGTCACAGATTTGCTGAAAAATCTGAAAATCTAAAAATAAAATACATTTAAATTTTTAAATGAATGATTTTTAAAATTATTGAAGAATAATTAAATTTTCAAATGAATGGTTTTTAAAATTATTAAAGAATAATTATTAACAATTATCCACTTCCATTCAATTTTGTGTTGTATCTTGTTATAATTACATGGTTTATCATAGGATGAAAAATTTTGAAGAAATTAAAGACATTGCAGACAATATTGACACTGAATTGTAACAGCCTTGAAGGAAATAGGAAGATTCCTGAGGAAGTTTTTTGATTAAATGAACCTAAATCTGGGTGCTCATTGGATGGATCTTCCTTGTAATATTGTACATTTTTGTAATGTGTACAAAATATTTATATGACTCTTTAAAAAGTTTAGTAAACATTGTTAGCCAGCCTATCACAGTGTTTGTTTTTTGTATTGTCCAACTAGGGATTGGCAGCCCTATGCCTAGCACCAGCCATCAGCTAACTTGCTACCACATGATTCTCATGACTCACACAAGCCAAAAGCTTGTGTGAGTATTGGTTATAGTTTCTGATTAGAATTTGACACCCAGGTTTGAATGCCCACTCTGCTGTATAAACTCTTGGTCTAAAATACTTCACAGGGTTGTTATGAGAATTATGAATTATGTTAGGAGAATTATGAAAACTGTTTTGGGTCCCACATGTGGAGCAAAGGGGGATATAAGTGAAGTAAATAATAAAAATAGCTGAAGATGAACATAAGAAGAGCCCTGCTGAATCAGACCAATGGTCCATCTAGTTCAGCATCCCATCTCACAGTGGCCAACCAATTCCTCTGAATGATCAACAAGAGGGCATAGAGGCTAAGGCCTTCCTCAATATTGTCTCCTGGTTCTGGGATTCTGAGGTTTAATGCCTCTAAATGTGGAAGTTCTCCTCAGTCACCACAGCTATTAGCCATTGACATAATTGTCCTCCATTAATCTATCTAATCCCCCTTTAAAGCTGTTTATTCCTGTGGTCCCTACTACTGATAGTGAATTACACATTCTAATAACTCTCTCTGTAAAGTAATATTTCTTTTTGTCAGTTCTGAACCTTCTACTCATCAGTTTCATTGGATGCCTTCAAGTTCTAGTATTTTGTGTAATTTTAGTGTTTTGGAAGAGGAAGAAAAATTTCTGTCAACTCTCTCCACTCCATGCATAAATTTTATAGACTGCTATCATGTCCCCCCTTTCTGTCTCTTTTCTAAATTGAGAAGTCCCAGACTCTTCATCCTTTCCTTATAGCTTTTGAATAAAATTTATTAAGATTTTTAAAAAATACATAAAAACAATAAGAAAAAGAAGAACCATAAAATAAACAATGAAAGGAAAAAGGGAATATATCTCAATTTTCATCTGTGACTGATATAACTTAATCCTCTATTTTATCTCTAGGTACATACAAAGAAGCTCTCTCTTTTATCTATAATCCATTTCTAGTCCCCTTATTATTCAAAACCATAAATCATCAGTTCACATTTTTCGGTTTCATGCAAAAAGTTCTTAGGCAGTTTCCAGTTAGCTATAAATGTCTTTCCTCATAGGGAAGGTGCTCTAATCCACTAATCATCTTGGTTGCCCTCCTCTGCACTTTTCCCAGCTCTGCAATGCCTTTTTAAAGATATGGGGAGCAGAACTGTACACAGGATTCCAAATGAGGCTGCACCGTAGATCTGTACAGACATGTTACAATATCAGCTGTTTTACTCTCTATCCCTTTCCTAATAATCCCTAAAATAGTTTGCCTTTTTTCACTATTGCAGTACACTGAGTTTACACTTGCATTGTGTTATCTACTACAGTCTAGGGATGCACAAAAAAAAAAAAAAATTCGGTTTTACACGGATTCGGAAGTATACGGGGGGGGGCGGAATTCGGAATCCCCGTATACTCCTGAATACCGCATTCGGAATAGCCGCATATACGGTAGATGTGCGGCTATTACCAAATATACGGCCCTATTATACCCTATGAGCCATTGAAATCAATGGCAAATAGGGTATATTTGAAACCACAGGGAGGGGAGGGGGTTTGAGGGAGAGCCCTCAAATTTGCAGGGGACCTGCAGGGGACTCTCCCCTCCAAGCCCCCCAAGTCCCAAAAAGATTGGGCCAGGGGATCCCATTCCAGGGGCACCCAAAGAGGGTGCCCCTATTCCATCATTATACCCTATGGGCCATTGAAATCAATGGCAACATAGGGCATAATTAGAGGCTACTGGGGGGCGGGGGGTTTGAGGGAGAGCCCCCAAATTTGCAGGGGACCTGCAGGGGACTCTCCCTTCCAACCCCCCCAAGTCCCAAAAAGATTGGGCCAGGGGGTCCCTGTCTTTGGGCTCTCCAAAAGGCCCATTGCCAACAATGATGGGGAAAGCCCAATTAGCCACTTCCTCACTGTAATTGTCATGCGAAAAGTGGCTCTGGGGAGCAGGGGGTTTTGAGGAGAGCCCCCCAAACTGCTGTGCAGCTTCAGGGCACTGTCCCACACAAAACCCACGAGGCCAAAAAAAATTGGACTAGGGGGTCCAATTCCTGGGGCACCCAAAGCCAAACCTAACCACATCAGAGAATCTCTATAGGACCCAATTGCACTACATCCCTCTATCTACTCTATGAACCCTGCAGGCCTGGAAGCAATATAAACCCAGTTGCCAACGTCACTGCCACCCAAAACACAATCTGCTCAAGGCCTGCTCTGCAGACCTGGCTGCAGCAAACCCAGATGCCAGCTCTCCAGCCCTGCCCCAAACAACACGGGGAGAGCTGGCCAACCACAACAAGCCTGCTGGTTCTGGGTCTCTCACCCAGGTGCCAGCTTCCCTGCCACAGAACATACAATCTACAGATGCCAGCTCTCCAGCTCTGCCCCAAACAACACGGAGAGAGCTGGCCAACCACAACAAGCCTGCTGATTCTGGGTCTCTCACCCAGGTGCCAGCTTCCCTGCCACAGAACACACAATCTACTCTATAAAAACAAGAAAGTGACCCAGCCCACACACACCCTCGCCAACCCCCACACCAACCAGAGGTAATTTTAAAAAAACAAAACAAAACCAGCAGAATCACAAAAGGCCAAGTGTTAAAAAAGTGGCCTTTTCACCAACAAGAAAGCTCAGGCCAAATAAGTCCCCGCCCCCCCCCAAACCAGAACCAGGAAAAGGGGGACAAAAGTGGCCTTTTAAACAATGGAAATTAGGCCAAACAGCACCCCCCCCCCCGAAGAACCCGAAGAGAAGAGTAACAGCAGCAGCACAACACAGCAGCAACAAATCAAACACTGAATACTTTTAAAACAGTAAAAAAATTAACTTTTAACAATACAGGAACTTTGCCAACCCCTCCCCCCCAAAAAAACCCTTCACCCTAACCCCAAGAAATCCATGCCAACCAAATCAGGAGAAGTAAAAGGACACTGCACTTTTAAAAGTCCTCTCACTAAATTAAGATATGGGCAAATTGGCAACCCCACCCCACCCCAGGCCCCCTCCCCAAGCAGAAACCCCTAACCCCCTAACCCCAAATAAGCTACCCCACCACCACCACCACCCAAATCTGGATAAGTAAAGGGACTCTAAGTCTTAAAAAGTCCTTTTACCAACAATAAATAAAAACAAGAACCCCTTGTCTTCTCTAGTCCAGGGAAGTCTGGTAAGGCTGAGTGAGAGAGCAGCAGGCAGCAGCTGAAGCCAAGGGCCAGCCAGCAGCAGCACAATCTCTCACACACAGCAGCAATGGAGGAGTCCAGCCAGGAAAGAAGACTCCTTAAAAAGCCCTGCAAAGCATGCATTTGCAATGCATTTTGCAAATGCATGCTTTGGATTGGCTGCTGGTGCTCCTCTTCCCCCTCCCCCCTCCCTTCCTGATCCCAGGGAGGCTATGGGAGAGGCGGGAAAAAGCAACTAAAGGCGGGAAAGTAGGCAAGCAGCTCCTTTGAGGCTGCAGAAGCTACTTTCCCGCCTTTTGAATTGACAGCCGTATACTTCCGAATAGCCTTTCGTAAGTATACGGCGAGCTGTATTCGGCTACCGTATAATGGGCGCCTATGGGGATCGGCTGCAGCCTATTCCGTATACAGCCGAATCAGTGGTGATTCGGCTGTAAATACGGTTCGGCCGAACTGAATGCACATCCCTACTACAGTCCTGAGATCTTTTTCCTTCACAGTCTCAGCAAGTTCAGACCCCATTAGCCTATATTTGAAATCGGGACTTTTTTTTTTGTCTCAATGTCCATCACTTTACACTTACCAGCATTGGGCTTAATTTGCCACATTGTTGCCCACTCACTCAGTTTGTGGAGGTCCCCTTGGAGCTCTTCACAATCAACCTTGGTTTTCACAATCCTGGAATGGCCTTCAAATTTATATTTAGACACTCTCCAGCTTTTACAATTGTTTTATAGAAGACTGTTGATCTCTGAGGCTCCAACTGCAACTGTCTATACAACAATTGTAAAAGCTGGAGAGTGTCTAAATATAAATTTGAAGGAAATACTGGGCTTTCTATTATTGAATTAAAGGCTTTACCTAGACCTTCTATTGTAATTTTGCCTGTGTTGTTAAAATCTGGCATCTAGTGTGTAGTGCTTTTCTGTCAATAATATTGATAATAAATTGTTTGTTTCAAAATATAGAGTAGCAAGCCAAGACTTGTATCAACAGTTGTTACTTTTATACAGTTTTTTTTCCTTTTGTTACAATTGTCTCCAGGGGAGCTGATCTCTGCCAGCTGGAGATCAGTTGTAAAAGTGGGAGATCTCCAGGACCCACATGGAGGTTGGCAACCCAAGAAGCCAGTGTGATATACCATTTACAGAGTCAGCCTAATCATAAGATTGTTGTAAGGCTAAAATGAGGAAAAGAAAAACATGTATACCATTCTGAGCTCCTTGGAGGAAAGATGAGATATATTTATTAGGTATATAGATAATAGTGGTTTGGATCCAGACTAAATTATCCACTTGTCCAAGGCACCTCTACCAATGGACCAGAATGTCCTACCACTGCAGCTCCCTGCAGTGCATCATTCTAACCTTCCCAGCCACCAGCCATCTTACCATTATAAGCTCCGTATTCAGTTTACCTTCCTTCCTTATTTACTTGGTTTGTACCCCACCTTTCTCCACAGGGGGAACCAAAGCAGCTTGCATCATTCTCTTCTCTTCAGGCCCTGATCTTCCCAAAGTACTGCTGCTGGGGGACTGGGAACAACATGAGAGGCAAATTGGAGGTCCACAGCAGGTAGGAGTAATTGATAGAGATTACCATACCTTTCTCCATTAGGAGAAAATTTACTCTGAATCCAATCCATTATACAGTTTAGCTGCCATTCATTCTCTACAGCATCAAATAAATTTGTCTCCATTTTGGTTTATAAACTACCATATTTTCATTTAGATCTGTCATTTCCTTCTTGTATTAGAGAGACATTTGATCAACTATTGTTACAATATTAAGTGGATGCTGCCATTTCTTCCTTTCCCTCCTCAGCAGTACTCAGAAGTCTAATGTGAAACTTGAAATCAGATCCACATAATCTAAATCAGTATATTTTGCAGAAGAGGCAGTCAAGAGGTGTTAACTGCAAGGCTTGAAACATCTTCTTCCCCACCCCTTTAAATATGAAACTGGATGTTTAACATGAAAGAATATGAAAGCTTGCACATTATTTTGTCATGGATTTTTCTTTTTAGATTCCTATTAGCTGTGCTTTAATAGCCATTGGATCTGCAAAAACTGGCAGCATCATTTACTAGTTTCAGAAGAGAAGGCCATCATTTAGTTCATCTGCAAAAGGAGGAAGACTCAGAAACAGCTGCTTCAGCAGCAAATATATTGATAGCACCTGGACCAGTAGCTGTTAGAGGCCACATGGTGATTACAGGTTCTCCAAATTGATCCAGCAAAAAGCAGAATATTGGTGTCCTTGCCTGTACACCCCTGCTCAGTCATCCTCTGCTCTGAATCTCCTTACAACTGCTTTATTGACATTTCTCCCTCCAGTTCTGTAAACCCATTTCTGAGCACACTGAAGTAGACAGTGCAGTATCATAAGCTTACTGCTGATCTTGGAATAACATCTCTTATTATCTCATCCCATCTGGAATAATAATCCTTATTATTACATCTTATTACTCTTTGAGATTGCTCTCTCAGGCCTTTCCCAGTGCTTCCTGAACAGAAAATATATAGCACTAAAAAGCAGCCCACAGACCATCAATCTGTCCTTATTTCCACACTATTATCAACCCATGGAGAAATTCTCTAGCTCCACTTGATAGTCAGCCAGGCATCTCTCCCCCACAAGCTGCTGCTTTTTCTTTTTCAATGCCTGGTTTCCTCCCTCCCTTTTGTATCCTCATGGATGACACTGAACCACAGCTCTGATTTAAGCCATAGCAACCACAAAATTACTTCTTGTCAGCACAAAGGCATATATAACTTGAATAAGAAAGCCCAGCAATGAATCTCTTCAATATCAAGTTCCATGGTTTTTATCAAAAACCTAAAAGTATTCCAAGCTAGGCAGAAATGCTCACAACAGTGAGTTTGACTTATATTGTTCTCACTCTGATCACTGGCTTATTTCTCGGCAAACAGTTCTGACAAATCAAAACAAGACATTCTGAAGCAAGAGGATAATATCAAATCACTTTGTTTTTTATTGTGCCTTTCTCTTAAATGATAATTGAAGAGCAGCTGAAAATAACTGTTATCTGGAGTGGAGAGAGCCCATCCCATCTCTTGCTTAAAACAATTTTATTGGTAACATATGGTAATAAATCTATTTCTTACATCTTTAAAAACTTCTTTTATTTACCCCGTATATTACTTTCTACCCACCCCTCCCCCCGTTACTTGACCCCCGCCGGTGTTATTTACTTAAAATGCAAATATTTAAAGGTCCCCTTAACTATTAAAACAAAAAATTATATTCTTCTTTTTTTAAACTTAATCATTATCAAAAATTGTCCAATGTCCTTTTATTTTCCACTCTTTTTCTACATATCTTCTAAACTTTTTCCACTCCGTCTTAAAAACTTCTAAATCATAGTCTCTTAATATTCTTGTTAATTTGTCCCTTTCACTCCATGTCATAACTTTTATAATCCAATCCCATTTCTCTGGTATTTTTTCTTGCTTTCACAACTGCGCATATAATGTCCTAGCAGCTGAAAGCAAGTACCAAATTACAGTTCTATCTTCTTTTGGAAATTTTTCCATTTGTAATCCCAACAGAAAAGTCTCTGCAACTTTCTTGAATTCATATCCCAATATCTTAGAAATATCTTGCTGAATCATCTGCCAATACTTTTTTGCTCTTTCACAAGTCCACCACATATGGTAGAAAGAACCTTTACGTTTTTTACATTTCCAACATTTGTCTGGTATCTTATTGTTCATCTTTGCCAATTTTTTAGGAGTCATATACCATCTATACATCATTTTAAAACAGTTCTATTTAATATTATGACACATCGAAAGCTTCATAGAATTCTTCCACAAGTACTCCCAAGTTTCCATCTGTATTTCTTTATTTACATTAATTGCCCATTTAATCATTTGAGATTTCACTACTTCATCCTCCGTAGACCATTTTAAAAGTAATTTATATATTTTTGAAATTAATTTTTCATTATCTCCAAGCAGAACTTTTTCCATTTCTGTTTGTTCTTTTCTTATTCCTTCAGTTTTGATATCATTATCCACCAAGCTCTTTATTTGTTGCATTTGGAACCAATCATATTTATTATTCAACTCTTCAGCAGTTTTCAATTCTATTTTGCCACTTTGTATTTTTAATAATTGATTATATGACAACAACTTTTCTTCACCTATCTCAGCCATTATTTTTATTACATCAGCTGGCACTATCCATAACGGTCTTCTCTCATTGCCATATTTCCTATATTTCATCCATGTATTTAGCAAATTATTTCTTATGTAATGGTGAGAGAAAAAACCGTCCATCTTCTTTTTTCCATAATACAAATACGTGTGCCAGCCAAATTTCTTTCCGTGACCTTCCAGCACTAAGAGTTTTTTGTTTAACAGCGTTATCCATTCTTTTATCCACACTAAACAAACTGCTTCCTGATATAATTTTAAATTCGGTAGTTGAAATCCACCTCTCTCTTTTGCATCTGTCAAAATTTTCATTTTGGTTTCCTTTGGTTTCCAAAATTTTCCTTGGTTTCTTCCCAGCCCACACAAATTCAGAAATTTTCCCTCGCCATTTATCAAATTGTTTACTATCTTTCACAATGGGAATAGTTTGAAACAAATACATTATTCTTGGTAGAATATTCATTTTAACTGCAGCTATTCTGCCCAGCAGTGACAAATTAAATTTATTCCATTTTAACATATCTTCATCCATTTTACGCCATAGCTTCTCATAATTATTTTTAAACAGATCAATATTCTTCTTTGTTATCTCCACACCTAAATATTTTATCTTGAAGGTGACTTCACAGACCGTTAGTCTCTGCAATTCTTGTTGCTTATTTATTTGCATATTTTTGCATAGAAGTTTTGATTTTTCTTTATTAATACAAAGTCCCGCCAACTCCCCATATTCTTGTATTTTGGCTAACAACAAAGGTGTGACTTGTATGAGGTTTTCATTTATAAACATTATATCATCTGCAAATGCTCTATATTTGTAAGTAAATCCTTTTATTTTTAATCTTTCTATTTCTTTTTCTTCTTGGATCTGCATCAGTAATATTTCAAGAGTCATTATAAACAACAATGGGGAAAGCGGACAACCTTGTCTTGTACCTTTGCTGATTATCATATCTTCTGTAAGATCTGCATTTATACATAGCCTTGCACGTTGTCAGTATATATTACTTTTATCATTCTTATAAAGCTTCCTCCCAGCTCCATTTTCTCCATTACTGCAAACATAAAGTCCCAGTTTAAATTGTCAAATGCTTTCTCTGCATCTGCAAAGAATAATGCTACTTCCTTTTCTGGATGTCTTTCATAATATTCTACTACAATATTTACAACAGTTCTGATATTGTCTCTTATTTGCCTTTTGGGAAGAAACCCCGCTTGATTTTCCTTTATAAAATTTATCAAATGTTGTTTAAACCGTTCTGCCAAGATTCTTGTATATATTTTATAGTCATTATTTAACAGCAAAATTGGTCTGTAATTTTTTACATTTGTGACATCTCTATCTTCCTTAGGTATCAACGAAATAACAGCTTCCTTCCATGTGTTTGGTATTTTCTCTTTTGTTCTTATCATGTTCATCAACTTCTGTAATTTCGGTGTTAACTCATCTTTAAAGGTTTTAAAATATTTAGCTGTATATCCATCTGGCCCAGGTGCTTTTCCATTTTCCATTGCATTAATTAGAGCCCATTCCATCTCTATGGGGTCAGGAAGGGCTAACAGTGGGTAACAGGGTTGTCAAGGATTTTACCAGCTCCTGTTCCCATACTTTTAACAACAGCAGAGTCTGAAGGCATTTGCTAGTGATACTGATGTGAGAATCTTCATGAAAGGCACTCCTCCCCCAGCCATGTGGAATCTATGTCTATCAATAATTCTGGGAATGATTGCTTCCTTGCAGGATTGAGAGTGCAGTGAAGACCTGTGAGATCAAGCCTAGCATCGCAGCTCAAACTATGGCCCTGACACCTTCTTCAGAGTACCAAAGTTCAATGATGTTCAATGATGTGCTTTAAGCACATGCAGATAACATAGTCCTGGCTGGCTATTGGATGGTAGACCACAAAGGACCTCATGCACAAATCTTTGGGAATGGCTTCTGCCTCCTAACTTGGAGAGGCGCTGCCAATCTAAACAGTTCAGATGGGCAAATGGTTGACTTGTTCATGTTCACACGCAGCTTATTTTGCATGGTAAACTGGGAAGAGTTTCACTTGCTGGCTGTGTTCCTAGAAAGTGAGTACCTTATTAATAAACTTCTAACTTCCTGAAACTGTTCTTTTCACAGATGATCAACAACAAATTCCAGTTTCCTTAAATTATTGGAAACCTTTCTTGTTTAATTTCTGGCTTAAGCAAACAGCCTAATGGGAAGTCAAAAGTGACATAGATGTCACAGGTTGCACTGCCATGAAATCTCCTTGTCAAGACCACCCCCACTTAGACCAGTTTCCTTGCGGTGCACAAAAAGTCAACACTGTGTGATTCTTTATAGAAAGATAATGATGATGGACCTAGACAAGTATTAGAGCAGGTTGGGTAAGTACAGATAGGCCAAGAAAAGGCAGACCAGGCAATCTGATGCTGGTGTGGTCAGGAACTTTTGCCAACTTTCTCAAACCAGAACATGAACTTAAGACAGAAGTAGACATCAAAAGGGGAGAACTGTCAGGAATGAAACGGGTTAAGCAAACCTCTCTGTCACCCACCAAATATCTCTTGTTAGCACCTCCTGCCCTTATATTCCTGCTGCCTTTGCAGATGCGATCTTCAGGATCTGCCAAGATAAATGTCAAATCCAGCATTTAGAACAGGGTTGGGGAACCTTTTTTCTGCCAAGGGCCATATGGATATTTATAACATCATTCGCGGGCCATAAAAATTATCAACTTAAAAAACAGTGCTCTGCCAAGGGATAACAATTCAGGCCAGCAAAATTGATGCAAATAATTGTTTTTCTATTTGAAGTCATATGGGGAGAGCCTAATCTGGCACGCACACACATACAGCTCACCGTCCTAGGCAAATGCATAGGTCCAGGGCTTTTTTGTAGAAAAAGCCCAGCAGGAACTCAGTAGCATATTAGACCACATCCCCTAATATTAGCATATTACAGGGGTGGCCAACAGTAGCTCTCCAGATGTTTTTTGCCTACAACTCCCATCAGCCTCAGCCATTGGCCATGCTGGCTGGGCCTGATGGGAGTAGTAGGCAAAAAACATCTGGAGAGCTACCATTGGCCACCTCTGGCATATTAGGCCACACCATCTGGGATAATCAAGTGCAAATTGTACTGGTGGTAGCTGGCTCCCACCCCCCATCCCTGCCACCCCTCCCTCCCTTCATGCAGAAACTGCAGCTGCTCCCAGCAGACCTTTAAAGGCACCCACATATCCCAACAGCAGTCCTTCACAATGCCCACCACACAGGCTCCACAGAGAGAGAGAGAGAGGGGAAGGGAGGGAGGGGGTAGAAAGGGAAATAAAGAAATGGGGGAAGAAAGAGAAATTAAATGGAGGGAAGAAAGATTAATAAAAGTAAACAAAGGGGGAAAGAAGGGGGGAAAGAAAGGAAAATAAATAAATGTGGGGAAGAAATGGAAAGAAAGGGAAATAAAGAAATGGAAATAAAAGGAAATAAAGAAATGTGGGGAAGAAAGGAAAAGAAAGGGAAATAAAGAAATGAGGGGAAAACCTATCTTAACTGTGACAGTAATTTTTCCAGTCCCTGCAGCAATTCTGGCCGGCTGGCCATGCCCCAGGAAGGCTGACGCACAGTACATCTGGGGCCTGTGATCCCTGCCTGGCTCTGGGGAGGCTGCCATATGGCTTGGTTCAGCCCAGCAATCCCCGAGGGCGACACCTTGAAGACCATAAATAGCCCTCGGGATGGAGGTTCCCCACTCCTGATTTAGAAGATGGTGTCAGTGCTGATGGTGGTTAGTGTGAGCTCACAGTTTCTGTTCCAAAACTCAGATTCTCACACTCTTAAAATCAAACTAGATGTGATGGCTTTCCTGCGTCCAAATTTTTTCTTAAATTAAAGCATGAAGACATCTCTGCTATTTTGGGGATGAAATTCCCCCTTTTTAAAACTGCTGCAGGGGCCTGATCCTAATCGGGACTGTGCAGAGGGAAGAGGGGCACCTGTTCCCCTTTTCACATTTGCTATAATTTAAATAAGGGGGAAAGTAGGATGTATAGAAAATGATTTTTATTTCTTAAGAACATACCAAACATGAACTAAACACTTTCAAAACCACAATCACTTCAGCACTGAAATCTGATAACGGCCATCTCTAATTGACATATCCATTACACAGAATGCCACACAGTTCAGTCTTAAAGAGACAGTAGCATATAAACAATGAAATATAAAACTTACATCAACCATTACTCCATGACACACATTCTGTTTTCAAGAGCCCAAACAGTAGGGGTTTGGACTTTTGAAAATGGTGCATTGAGGGATAGAAGCACCTCCTCTCACAACAGAGGGATATAAATCCAATATCATCTTCTTCTTCTCTTGGTGAAAGAAAAAATCAATATAAATTGTGCACATAGTATCCTATGATTAGTGCATAAATATCATCTGAGTCACTTGGTTAGCGTTTTGTATTATGACAGAGATTCCCAGGTTCAAATTCGTACTCTGCCATGAAGATTCCTGAGTGATCTTGCACCAATCAATCTCTTTCAGCCTAACCTCCCTCTTAGGATAATTGTGAGGCTACAGTGAGGAAAGGGACAATGTATGCCATCCTGAATTCCTCAGAACAAAGACAGGATAAATATCTGATAAACCTGAGCAGTCTGCAGTTTTAACTTCTGGATAGGGCATTATAGGCATGGGTCCCTCCCCCCGCCTCCCTTCAATGGAACAGAGTAAAACTCCCTTGACCTGTGATACTGCTTTAAAATTGCCAAGTCCATGGCACACTACAATTTTAGTTTCACAACATCATTTCCATTTTGCAGCATGGTTTGGGGTGGTGTATGTTCTTTAATAATACTGAAATGTTTTCTTACAGTTCAGCACTCCTTAGCATCTGTCTCATGTTTCACAGCCCAAGCAATTGTGAATTCATGTGTTTATTTTACCAGAAGAATACACCTGCAACCTAAATACTGTATGATAAGCAGATGTTCATGTCTATAAATTGAGCTGTGCACAATGATTTATAGACCCATGAGATTCAGAGTTAAGAAGTGAGAGCCAAGGTCACTGTTGGACTTTTCACATTTAATAAATCTTGACATTGTTTGGAAGATGGAACGGAGGGGAGGATAAAATCATTCTAAGATGTAACAATTTGAAAGGTATGCCAGTGATGATCTGTGAAGCAGATGTAAGACAGGTTGATTTTGATACATGATGCTGACCTTGAGGAACAGACTAAATGAAACATCTGATTTGTAATCATGTATGAAGTACAGAATGAGCCATGAATGAGAATAGTAATAAGCCACTGTATGTCTCAGACTGTAATCCTAGACACATTTACATGGGACTAAAAGGTAAAGGTAGTCCCCTGTGCAAGCACCAGTTGTTTCTGACTCTGGGTGATGTCACATTACCACGTTTACATGGCAGACTTTTTATGGGGTGGTTTGCCATTGCCTTCCCCAGTCATCTACACTTTACCCCCAGCAAGCTCAGAAGGATGGAAGGCTGAGTCAACCTTGAGCCAGCTACCTGAAACCAGCTTCTGCTGGGATCGAACTCAGGTCATGAGCAGAGCTTGGACTGCGGTATAAATGAACTTTTTATTACGGTCATAGACCAATATAAAAATTATAACACATCATGTAAAACCCCTCCTAAAATACATAAAATACAATAAAATACTTAAAACTTTTCCGCACCTATACAGGTCGGGGATAACTAAAATATAATTTAACCAATTTTAAAATCCAGAATCAGTTCAAATGAATATAAAATCCTTTAAATCCAAATATATAAAATTGTTTATAACCTAAAATTCAAACAGATCATACAAAACCTACCATTTCTTGTTTCTTAGTATGGAACTTCACCAGGTAATGGCAGAATTTAGCTATCTGTCTAGAGATAGGTGGACTTGCATCCACCAAAAGTTTCTCCAAACACGCCCTGTCCGCATCTACTATTGGTTTGACTACAAACGGGGAAACAAACCTGTCCCTATATGCTTGGTGGAATGGGCATCGAAAAAACATATGAATCATCGACTCTCCCATAGCACAAGAACAGCGTCGATCTTCATATGGAACTTTTCTATATTTCCCTTCTAACACTTTTGAGGGCATGACTGCGCATCGAGCCAATGTAAAGGCTCTTCTGTGAGCCAAATAAGAAAAGTACTTGGCCATCCTCATAACATATTTGGTCTCGGTAGACGCCAAGAAAAAAGGGGCCTGTTCTAGATCCCTTTGTCTCTCTATATCACAGATTCTTTGTTTGATAATACTTTTTGCTTTGGCATTACTCTGCGTCAAGAGGTTTTCAAGTGAGAATCCTATACTTTCCAAATTGCTTTCAACCAATTGCAGCCACCTTGGCCTATAGAGGTCTTGAATTATTAGAGGAAAGAGGCCTTTTTTGTTTGTATAGATTCTTAGCCATTGGTATGCCGAAGACAACATAATTCCGAAGACAACTGCGGTACTGCAGCTTACCACTCTGAGACACAGGGCTCCTTACACAGGGGTTTTTTTGTAGCAGAAACTCCTTTGCATATTAGGCTGCACCCCCCTAATGTAGCCAATCCTCCAAGAGCTTACAGGGCCTATTGTAGGCTCTTGGAGGATTGGCTACATCAGGGGGTGTAGCCTAATATGCAGAGGAGTTCCTGCTTCAAAAAAGCCCTGTCCTTACAAGGGACTAAGCCACACTGAATTCTATAGGACATTTTCTGAGGGTCTTAGTACATAAAACACTAGAAAATCCATCACTGGTTCTTCACAGCATTATAATTTTTAAAAATAGAAATATAAGTTGAATAGAGCCCCAGTTCAAATAGAAGTCATATGGGAAGGAAAAGGTTTGATTCTTCCATCCCCACATAGTTTGACCTATCAAAAATGACATCTCCTCCCCCCACACCATTTTTTTTTTCTTCCAAGGTTAATACCACCCCTTGTTGGGTTGATTTTGGTAGGTTTTGATTGGAAAAACCACACTGTTAAAAGAAGAAGATGAAGAAGATATTGGATTTATATCCTGCCCTCCACTCCGAAGAGTCTCAGAGTGGCTCACAATCTTCTTTACCTTCCTTCCCCACAACATACACCCTGTGAGGTGGGTGGGGCTGGAGAGGGCTCTCACAGCAGCTGCCCTTTCAAGGACAACCTCTGCCAGAGCTATGGCTAACCCAAGACCATGCTAGCAGGTGCAAATGGAGGAGTGGAGAATCAAACCCAGTTCTCCTATAGCAGAGGATCAATAATTAATACCAATATCTAATCAATATCAATATAGAAAATAATCTTTTGGAGCAGTTTAAGCAAGGGAGTGTTAGCTTGCAGGGAGAAAAGGGGAACTGCAAAAAGGTCATTGCCCTTTCAAAACCGCAGGCTGAAAAACATAGGACAGAGCCTAGAAAGAAGCAAGACAGGTGCTGAGGAAAGAGCAAGAAGTTGTGGGCGTGTGGGTAGAATGTTTCTAGAGAAAGAGGAACAAGGGTTTACAGAGGCCCTGACAGAGGCCCTGACGGCTGAAAAACAACCCGAATTGTGGTGAAAGTTTGACGTAGGCACCTTCCCACAAGAAGGAGAACATGGGTGTTTTAAGGTAGTGAGTGGGTAGTGAGTGGGCGAAGGCCCCCTATAAGGGATGGCAGGTAACTGTGATCATTGCTCAGGCCCTCGGGTCTGGAGCCCGTGTATAGAGCGCTTATGCACGTTAAATAAAGAAGCTGTTTTCCTGACCTTGCCTCAGACCTCGTTTGTGAGTATGATTTACTATTAATTGGACAACACAGGACTTTTCCTGCTACATAAATTTGGCGACCCAGATGGGACACAGGGGCCTTTAGCCCCTGATGATTAGCCCGGCCAGGTGCTACTGTTGGCGGGGAGGACCAGATTTACGGTAAGGAGCTCCCAGCCTTCTTTCTGGCTGACCGTCATCTGCCCGCCCTGTCTTCAGTTGACCTTTGACCGATGGCCTGATCTCGGACCAGCGAGGGGGCACTAGGAACCAGCTCTGCTTGGAAGACTCCGGAGTGTAAGTAGAGAGCCTTGAACCCAGGGCCCTGACAGTACAGGACCTTGTGCTCAACGTGATAGATTTCCTTCACCTGAAACAGTCTGATTGCAGTAATAAAACCTCTCTAACAGGGTAGGTGACCAAACGGGTCGCCTGATGCCCATCCCAGCGGCCTAACCACCCGCATGCACCGGCAGCACCCTAGTACAGCCCGCTGGCAGGGGTAGTGGTTCTCTCCATACCAGCGCCCTGGAAAATGTGCTTGCCTTGAGAAGTTGACAGACCAGGGTTCCCTACCAACGCGGCTGCAGGGAGCCTACATGTCATTCGCCTGTCTGTCTGGGGAAGGGACGAAATCGACCCTTCTGCCACCAATAGGGAATTATTGGGGGAATTTTGTGTTTAATGTTTAGGGAAATTGTGTGTCCCATGTGTTTAAAAATGTTTTGTCCGTCTGGTTAACCATAAGAGAATTACAGTCTGGGGGACGCCCTTGACTGCATATTTCTTAAGATCAGCCTCAGTGGAGCCCCCCATCCGAGGTTCCAAAAGGTGTTTAGAGCAGCTGAATAGTATAAAGGCTGATTGGGGTGATGTGAAATATTTCTGCAGTATTGCATAACCCTCGCTCAGAAAAACGGGAAGTGCGAGTGTGAACCTAGCAACTTGCAAAATGTATGTGTTTTGCCCCAGGATAGATTCCTGGAGACCCCAAAGATGCTGTCTATTAACCAGGAAAACTGTGCTTTATTTTGTTTTATGATTGCAATAATACTGCCGTGTGAGACCATGTGAAAGAGCACCTAAAAGCATGAATCATGTCACATTTGTGTTTTGATATGCTTCCCCTTTTACTTAAGTGTATTAAGGTGTAGTTTTAAGTAGCATATGGTTGTGAGATATACTGTCCCTGGACAGGCATCTCAGTTTCAGGACAAGGCACTTTTGGTTAGGAAGCCCCTGGGAATTAAATGCCAAGACATAGAGCAGTGTTTCTGCTGCCCCTTATGGGGAGCTGATTTTAAGCCCAACGCAAAGCTCCCAGCTTCTTCCTCTTTTGCCACTTAGACCTCACCCTCGCCCCCTTTATTGATTAAGAGCTGAAGAGTTCCAGATCTATGGGCCCCCCCAGAGAGAAGTTCTCCAGAAGCAAGTCCCCTGCCTCTGGTCAGCTTACCTTCTCAGATGAAATCCCCGTCAGCCATGTGATGTCCAGCAGATCCAGGGCTCCCAAGCTCCTGGCCCATGACAGGCTACAAGATATTCATTGGGCACAAGGGAAAAGAGACTTTTCAAGTGCTTGCTGAGTGCCCCTGAAATAATCCTCCAAGATGGCGGAAGTGAAGAAACAACTGCCCTCGAGTGAGATGCCAACAGGGAGGCTCCCATCTGCCTAGTAAGCCAATGCCAACAAGCTCTACCGGTAGGCACAAACCCATTAAGACGTGTGAGGCAGCAGAGATCCTCCAGAAGCCAGATGCCTGTGTGAAGCCCACCAGATTTATTTTGCCCACCAACCACGGAGTCACAGGTGCTCAGCCTTTGCGGCTCAGTCAGCTCCAGATGTCAGGCGAAGGCAGCAGGAAGCTGAGTCCAGCCTGAAGGAGATTGGAAGAGTATTGTTCAGCCAGTAAGATGCAAGGCTATGGGCATCAAGCCAAACAACTGGTCCAAGAAGTAAAAGGCCACAGAGGAAGCCGTGGGTTCAATAGCTTTTTCCTGTGCAATTGCTGCCGAAGATAAGAGAGAAACCTTAGCCGAAGGGCTGATCCAGATAAGGAAACCAAGGGTCATCTGAAGGTCCTGATGTCTGCGACGCTTGAGCTCTTGGGTGGCTGCAGAGGGGCCAAGCAGCTGGCAGAGAGAACGCTGCCCCGAAGCGAAGCAGATCGAGCAGATCCACAAAGGGGAACTGACTGGCATCAAGGAAGTTTCACGCCTGAAGGCTGTAGCCGGATTGCGCCAGAGGGAGATGGCCAGGAAATGGTAGAAGCACGGAAGAAGCAGCTGTCCCAGTCCCAGAACGAGGTGTGAGCCTGCAAGAGCCTCTCCAGAAGGGAGAGGGCCCAGAAGAGAGTCCGGAAGAAAGTCCAACTTGCTAAGTTTCTGTATGAAGCTACAAAGAGGGGACTCTTTTTGTTCCTTTTTGAGTAATTTTTTGGATTATTTTGATCTTTTTTTTGATGTTTTGAAGCCACTTTCCTTTGATAGCAACAGCTCTATGCATGAGACTTGTTTGCCCCAGAAGAAAAAAAGAAAATAAGATGGTCCCTAGGGGTAAGTAGTCAAAATGTGCTCCAAGCTAGTTTTAGCTTGACACATTGCTCAGTGCCTTGCCCATATATTGTGATGCTTAAGTAAGAGAGAAGGTTTAGTTCTTTGTGATTTTATTCATGAAAGGCCCTTTGGAAGATTGTTAAGATAAGAAAACCCAGCCCCAGAAAGAAATGTTATGTTGAATTGTTTTGTTGAATTGTTGAAGTGTTATGATGATAGGATAGGCTTGTATTGAACCTGACCTTGTTTTGCTATGCAGTTTGATTGAGGCTTTCCTAGATAGGGTTTTCAGGTGGAGATTGGCCCCAGACCTGATTGCTTGAAGCTCGACCTCTGGACCTCACTCACCGGCAGTAGTGAGGTTCCACAGGCAACGCCCTCTGGATCCTAGCCTACCCGTAATGGCAGGATTCCACAGGCATCAGAGACAACAGCCAGCGGGTCAAGTTGGGAGAGCCATGATTACAAATGATTATCAAATGTATTCCAGATACGTTCCTGAGTATGGGTTTGATGTTTGGTTTTAAGTAGGTTGATTTTAGTATGTGTGTGATGGTTTGTGGATGATGTAATAATCAAACTCCGTTTGAAAGAGGGGAATATAGCAGAGGATCAATAATTAATACCAATATCTAATCAATATCAATATAGAAAATAATCTTTTGGAGCAGTTTAAGCAAGGGAGTGTTAGCTTGCAGGGAGAAAAGGGGAACTGCAAAAAGGTCATTGCCCTTTCAAAACCGCAGGCTGAAAAACATAGGACAGAGCCTAGAAAGAAGCAAGACAGGTGCTGAGGAAAGAGCAAGAAGTTGTGGGCGTGTGGGTAGAATGTTTCTAGAGAAAGAGGAACAAGGGTTTACAGAGGCCCTGACAGAGGCCCTGACGGCTGAAAAACAACCCGAATTGTGGTGAAAGTTTGACGTAGGCACCTTCCCACAAGAAGGAGAACATGGGTGTTTTAAGGTAGTGAGTGGGTAGTGAGTGGGCGAAGGCCCCCTATAAGGGATGGCAGGTAACTGTGATCATTGCTCAGGCCCTCGGGTCTGGAGCCCGTGTATAGAGCGCTTATGCACGTTAAATAAAGAAGCTGTTTTCCTGACCTTGCCTCAGACCTCGTTTGTGAGTATGATTTACTATTAATTGGACAACACAGGACTTTTCCTGCTACACTCCCAGATAAGAGTCCGCACACTTAACCACTACACCAAACTGGCTTTTCAAATAATAACTAAGAGCTAAGAGTTCTTCATTAGCACATGGCCTCAAGCAAAACTGGGACCAACATAATTATACTTACTATGGCCATTTGGGTACTTGTTTCCTCCATTCTGGTCCACATTATTCTCTCCTCTCCATCTTGAGATGGACCAACCGTCTATCTATCTTTGCATGGGTTAGTGAACAAATTCTGGCCCATATGAATTATAGTTTTATGTTTTGCCCTTCAGGAGCTTCAGCCCACCACTTTTAAACAGTGGATTGCAACACTGAAAAGGGAAAAAAGGAGTTTGGCAGTTTATCTGCTAGCCCACTAACAAAGATAATATATTTTGATGGGAGAAGGGTTGTGAGACAGGGAATCCATTAGGCACTTTAAAGGATATTCCTTTTAAAATAGTTAAAAGTCTGCCTGCTCTGTGTTATAAAGGTTTGGGTGCTGTTCCTGTCAAAAACCAAAGAAAAGTTAATAGCCTTTCATTTCTGTGGCATAAGTCTGAATCAGTGAACCAAGAAACCTGCTTTGTAGCTGTTACATTTTCTCAGGTCCCAACTTTCCAGTGACTTTCCAGTACTGAGAGGACTGGAGAAAAGGCAAACAACCAACCAAGTCATACATACCACTGAAATAAATCTGTTTCTTTGTTGTTTTCATCAAATCTACTGTGTGATTTCTTCAAGCCTATAACCCCCTCATAGCTGGCCCAGTGAATGCTGGGTGACACCCTGAGTCCTGGCATTACCCTTGTTGAGGACTGGTATACTAAGTGGTCCCAAAAGTCTCACCTATAAAAATAAAAAATACGTTCAAAAATATGTTTTTTAAAAGTCCATAGGATGTGAAATTTAAACTCCTAGTTTCTAGGTCTGAAGATGAGGTGTCATCGAAGTCCATTACAAAAGCAAAGAGCCAGAAGAGTATGACAGTATTTAATCTCTTCAAATATCCTGAGGAAAACAGCAAGTTAAGAAAAAAGCTGAGACTTGCCCAGGTCTTCAGATCAGTGATCAATCAGTTTGCATTTAATAATAATAATAATAATAAACTTTTATTTATACCCCCCCTTCCCCGCCTAGGCAGGCTCATTTAGTCATGATGAATCTGGCTGCATTAACATTCTTCCAAAGAGAAAACTCTACCCACATTCTTCACATACAGGGGAGGAAGCTGAGCTGGGATGTCATGCCATAGAGTTCACCCTCTGAAACTGCCATTTCTGCCAGGGGTGTTGATCCCTGTAGTCTAGAGAATACTTGTAATTTTGGGAGAATTCCAGGCCCCATCTTGAGGTTGGTAACCCAAGAATGCAATAATAGAATGGGCTGGACCATTTCAGATAGCAGGTTAAAAGGTAAAGGTGAAAGGTAGTCCCCTGTGCAAGCACTGAGTCATAACTGTCCCATGGGGTGAAGTCACATCATGACGTTTTCTTGGCAGACTTTTTATGAGGTAGTTTGCCATTGCCTTTCCCAGTCATCTACATTTCCCCCATAGCAAGCTGGGTACTCTTTTTACCAACCTAAGAAGGATGGAAGGCTGAGTCATCCTTGAGCTGGCTACCTGAACCCAGCTTCCACTGGGATCAAACTCAGGTCATGAGTACTGCAGCTTACCACAGATGATGATTTCGGAATGTCTCCCTTCATTAATAACTCCATGTAAATAAAACAAATAAAAACCCAGATTAGCAAACTTGGCTAGAACCTTTCTTTTTTTAATATAATTTTTTATTATCATTTTCAAAATCTTACAATCAATGTCAACATGTTTCACAGAACTAATGACATTTAAAAATCATGAAGACCAGGAAATTACAGCTTGGTAATATCAATTCTTCATTCCAGTCTGGTAAGTAAGATAAAACTTAAACACAGCATCACTAAACATAAATTTATCAAAACTTTGTTATAGTATTTAGAAATACAACAGCTTCTTTTAATAGTTATTATTTGGTATAACCTCATTTCTTGAAAAATACTCTGCAAGTGGATACCATGTTTCAATGAATTCTTTCTCCTGTTTTGGGGATTGTGACATTAATGGGTTGTTTGCAATTTTACCCAGGATGAAATGATCCCAAAGTTTTTTCCTCCAAACCTGTATTGTAGGAATTTGTTTTTCCTCCCAGTTATGTGCTATTACGGTTCTAGCCACTAATAACAGAAGTGACAGTAAAATATTTGTCATTTTACGGTATGCTGTCGTATCCCAGAGGTTTAGAAGCATTGTATCCATTGTAAAAGGTAAGTCTAGTCCAGTTAGTTGCTTAATTCCCTCTTTAATAAGAGTCCTAAAAGCCTTAACTTTTTGACAACCCCACCAATAATGACTATAGTCAGCCAAACTGACACAGCCTTTCCACCAGTGTGGATCTATGTCAGCACTAATTCTGTGTATATTAGTAGGTGTCTTGTACCACCTGGAGATTATTTTATACAGCCAGAACCTTTCTCACATATACTAGCAACTCATATTTATTTGCAGGATTGTTTCCTTTCTTGAAGAAGCAGTTAAAATTGATATGCCCCATTGGTAGCCAAAAATGCTCCAGTTCCTTGAGAGCGCTAGCAAGTGTTCTTCAGTGATGTGAGGGTTTGCCAGCTGTTTGTTCTTAGAACACACCTCATATTCTCCTAGGACTGCATGGGACAGAAGGAGGTGATGGTGTCTGTTTGGGAATCTTGCCTCCCTTTTGAAGCTCTCAGTAAATGCTATGTACTGAACTCTATGCTTGGCAGGAAGCTTTTGTGCGCCCGGGCTACCGCGGGAACTCTAGAGACTGCTATATATTTAGAGGTCTGGACTCCTAGTAAGAACCAATGAGCAGTTCTGGCATTTATTTATTTATTTTAGAGAATTTCTATTCTGCCCATTCCCCGTAGGGCTCAGGGCAGAGTACAACATATAATAAAACAATAAAATACAATAAAAACATTCTAGACAACTCAACAGCACTCAGATTACCATGACATCACATATTGCCCAGCCTAGCCATCTCACATCATGATATCTCATAGGGATGGCAGTTTTTATTCCAATTCCTAGCACAGATGACAGTGCTGGCCAGGGAAGCCACCAGATCAAGAATAGATGCCCGCAGCCTCAGCTAAAAGCCTGGCATGAAGGTTGATTACCATGATTTGGTATGAGGATCGGGGGGTGGGGGGAGGGTAGTTCTCTGCATGTATAAAAGTGGAGCTTCTGCCCCACCATTTTGTTGTAGTATGTACTTACCAATAAAGCATGTTCTTGGTTAAGCCATAATGCATCGAACCCAGTATTTAACAGTAAAGAACCCCCTACAGTTTTAAAATGACACATATACACTCACATATTATTGTACCTTTGTTGTATCAAGATCAAATATTATTTGCAGGTTTGTGAAAGAACTGTAAAAATCTGAACAACCTGTTAATGGGGATTCCAGGCCCTCTGGGAGACTGGAGGAGGCAGGGGAAAAGCGGGTGGGGAATAGCCATCAGTAGTGGCATGATGGCAGTTCTTGGAAAATCCAGACATGACATCACACCTCTCTAGGAATCACAAGGAACTCTGTGGGAAAACTGGCAATTCCTAAAGAAGATTGACATTACTTCCAGGTTTCCCCCAGGAATGATGTCACAAATTCTTGGAAACTTTGTGGTTTTATTGGAATTGATATCATGCTGTTGGCTCAATGACCTTTTAAAAGTTTTTCTTCCATTGCCTCTCCAAGCATCAGTGGAAAACAAGAGCTGGGGGTGAGAGGGCTAGCAGCCCTCCCTTTGTATCACGAACAAAAGCATTTTAGAATAATATACAGCATAGAGTCCCCTAAAGAAACAGCATTTTCTTGAATTTGTAGGTTTGCAAATATATGTTTAGTGTATTTTATCACAAACTTGAACACTCATCCAGTTTCCTATTTCCCATTTCTAAAACAAGGTGCTAAAATCAAAGTAACTGTTCATGCAAAAGAAGGTATTCTAGACAGCTGTTTTCTCCAAAGGTTTGAGCCCTTCTTTTCCCCTATCACTTCTTTGGGGAGTCCAGAAAGATACACTGTTGTGTACAATACCAACTGTGGACTATTCATCATGGTCCTGCCCTCCAAGGACCCATTTAACTGGAACCATTTATCACATGGTAGTCTGTTGCTGCAGAAATAAATCAACACAGGGAACACCAGATGGATAACATAGTTTTGTGTTAATTTATTGAAGTGTATTGGGAGATTCTTTTGCATAAATGAAGTTGGGTGTATGAACTTCAGTAAATAAATGTTAGAACAATAGAATAAAGGAGAGAGTAAAAGTATACATGCTTGTGAAAAATAAAGCAATGGAGGCAATATATTTGTTTCCTCTTTAAACGGAGAAGGATTCCAAGAAAAACAGATAAACGTATGGGTTTGGAACTAAGAAAAAAAAAAACCCTGCCTTGATCATGATAATACAAGTACTCAAATTTAAGTTTTTTTTCTTACTACCAGGCCTCAGATTCAGCAGGAGCTCACAGGAGCACAGCTCCTGAACCTTTCTGAGGGTTCCCCCTCTTCCTCTACACCTACCTTGTCCATTGAATAATAGGTGCAGCTGCATAACAATCCCTGGATTAGGGATCACCCGGGGCTCTCCTTTCTTGCGTCAGGTTGCTTTTGGCTGGGGAGGCAGCATATGCTAATGAGATCCACCACCTATTTTTCTAAAAAACTACCCCTGCTTACTACTGTAAGCTATGTACTTCTAAAAGTTTAACTGATAAAAAGTAGACAGCCTGCCAACACGGAGAACCCTTTTTGTTCTACTGCTTCATTGCAGCTACTGCTCACTGCTACCTGGTTCTCTGAGAGATACAAAACATGGCGGTTGCTCCTCATATTTTTTTGTGTGCCACACAGGACTTGCTCATGGCATTACACATGCAGTACATACAGTCAGACGGGGAGGGAGAGGTGTGCAGATGAAGGGGGGAGTGGCTGCCCCCAAAGTAAAAACTCCTTCTTATGCATGTTCCTTTGGAGCCAGACTACCATACTAGCTAAACTGGATTAGCCTCTTTTATCATCATCATCATCATTATTGATAATAATAGTAATAATAATTGATTAATTGCCCTATCCCCACTCACACCAGGCTCTGGGCAATGTATAGCGTACTTTTAAAACAATATATGAATTATATATTATATTAAAATTATAAAGACTCAGATGGCACCCTATAGGTTTTTCCTACATTCTGGACCATCAGGGCATCCTGCTGGGGGGGGGGGGGGAGAAAACTTACAAAGCAGCTGGGGGTGGGACCAGGAAAATGGAGGTGCCAGCCTAATAATAAACCACTGTTGCCCTCAACCAAGAGACTGGCAGAACATCCCTGCCTCTAAAAAGTAACATGCTTAGAAGTCCATTAGGAAAATCTTCAGCTCCAAAGTGTTAAACACTGCTAATGAAAAGTACTGGATTTTTTAACAACCTATGTGAGTACCAGTTTTTTGTATACAACCTGCCCACATAATTGTTCTTAATTGAAAAAAAAATGTATTCCATGTGTATCGAACAAGGAACAAAGAACTTCCTACAAAGTGCAATACTATAAATTTCTACTTCTCTGAGCATCCTGGCAATGCGTTATTCACTTAATCTGTTTAGATGTTTTCATCCAGCTTTCTCTCCAATGAGGTCCCAAACCTACCTACAATATCATTCTCCTCTCCCTTTTAGGATAGGTTAGGTGCAAAATGAAGCTCAGTAAGTATTAAATATAACTAGTTTATGGTCTCAGAATACAACTAACAGTAAGAGCAAGAAACTTCACCCACTCAGCCAGTCTCCAAAACTACAAGAGCTGAAGAGGCCCAAACAACCCCAACTAGAAGGCTCAATACCCTCCTGACATATATAACATTAGGTTGAGAAAGAGCTTATATGACAGAGGTTCAGACTTGGGCCTCTAAGATCCTTGTCCAGCATTCTAATCACGACACAACATTTGCTCTCCATGTGGTGTTCAAAATATTCTGTTCCTTAGGTAAATAACAAAAAAGTTTCATAAGATAAAATTATCATGAAACTTATTTGCTTACTGGGTTATATACCCTCAGACAAACTTTCAAAATGGTGTATCAGCTGTTATATATATTCAGCAAAAATTCAATAAAGTAAAACATAAAAAATCAATAAAATAAAACATAAAATGTTAGTGAAAATAGCAACTGCTGAAATAAACCATCAGGATAACGCTCAAAAGCACTCTTTGTTTCTAAGTTGTTAGAAGTTCTTACTTTTTCCCCCCAGACACACTTCCAAATTGGTATATCAAATGTTATACATATTCAGCAAAAATTCAATAAAGTAAAACATAAATATTCAATAAAATAAAACATAAAATGATAGTGGAAAATAGCAACTGCTGAAATAATAGATACAACAAAAATATATATCAACCCGATACTTGGGCAATAACATAAGGAATTGAAGTCCCACGCAGATAATTTCTTAGCCTAGTTCTCCATAGAAAGACCTAGATGCTTTAATTTCTCCATTTAAATTTGATCAAACAAATCTTCCACAGTGATTAGACTAAAGAAATTAATTAATGAAATATAATTATTATTTTTATACAGAAATGAATTCATAATTATGATATATTTTGCAAGTATGCAGGCTAACCTTTATATAATGATGTTGACCTTCACATCACAATTCTATTCCATTTAATTCTTATTTCTGTAATGTACAACAAACAACAATTTCATATTAACAATAAAATTATTTCTGCTAAAATTAATCAATGAAATTAATTTTGCTAATGAATATGGGCTGAAATAAACCATCAGGATAATGCTCAAAAGCACTCTTTGTTTCTAAATTGTTAGAAGAGATTATGCCAAACAAGGAGTCCATGGAACAGCCTTTCAAATCATAGGGTTACCAGGCCGCCCACTGTAAAAAACAATTCCTAGAACCTGGGGAAAACAGGGACCTCAGTGGGGTACAAGGCCATAGAGTCTACCCTTCAAAACAGCCATCTTCTCTTCTCCAGGGGAATTGATATCTCTAGCCTGGAGATAAGCTAAAATTCCAGGAGATCTCTGGGTCCCCCCACCTGGAAATTGGCATCTCTAGTCTTAATGAGTTCAGTGAGACATTCCTAAGTCAAAACGCTTAGGATCAGACAGCATGAATACTAGGAAATGCTGCTTGGCTATTATGGAGATTTGTTTATTCTTCTGAACCTAGATCTCACTACAGCCAAGATTATTTTCTCCTAAAAGACAAGCAAATAGTTCAGAAATGCCATAAATGGCAAGAATTTGACTTAAGGGCACAAGAAAACATGATCTGCCTTACAACTACCTTGCTGTCATGTGCCCCTTTGTATGAGGAGAGTTCTCAGTGGGAGCTAAATCTTTTATCCTGACTAAAGAAAATGTGTGGGGAAAGGTTTCTATAAAGCCATTTCAGCTGGTTTTAATTTGCCCAGAAGGAAAAAGTGCATATTTTTCAGTATAAACACAAGTTTTATAAAAACAAAAAGCTGAGAAAGAACATGTTATTTAGAGTCCTATTTAGAATGATGTTTTATACATCAATATTACAGGATTTCTTTCCTCAACCCTTAAAATATTTTTTCCCAGACTGCCAAAGAAGTTTGAAAAGTAAATCAACGCAGGAAAATATGGCTTCAAAATGTGGCTTCTGCATCAGTCTTCAAAACATGTACTCTTCACACACACAAAATAATGCACTTTCAATCCACTTTCAATGTACTTTGCAACTGGATGTTATTGTATGAAATGGCCAAATCTACTTGCAAACAGTCGCTGAAGTGAATGCAACTGCATTATTTAAGCATGTGTGAAAGTGTCCTTTGTCAACACAGAATTTAATAGGGGTACTTCTGCTCCAGTGCAGTGTTTTGATAATTAAGCTGTCCCTTATAACTCAACCTTCTTTGCAAACAGGATAAGATTAAATAGGAGCTATTCCCTTGTATATATCTAAAAGGGAAGTGGCTAGAAACTGACTTTTTAAAAAATGAAAGCTGGGATAGTGTCAGTGAAAGTAGCTACCATGTGTGCAGGAAAATCTGAATTTTCCCACACATGCACGAAGTAGCCACCCAGCCTTTACTGTGACCTTTCCCAAAACCTAGAAGCAAAGCAAGTTTGAGAAAGATTAGAGAACACCATGGAAACTGCAGGAGATGGACATGCACCACAATGCTATGGAGATGTAGGGGAAAATATGCTTCACTTCAGTACTGAACCTGGGGTAGATCACTCATATGGAAATGAGCAGCAGTATGTTGCACATTCTGGCTATATTCATCCTCTGTCAAGCATAGGATGTAACTTTGACACTGCTTCACAGACACTCTGAATGTGAAGTAGCAACAACATGTCAAAAGTTGAATTTGGGCTGAATTTTATCTGTGTAAGAAGATTCTCACAACTCTTATTGCCAAGGTGTTTTCTCGCAATGGTGCCAAAGTTGTGTGGTCCACAGACCAGAGAACCATGAACCTTTTCAATGTAGTCTTCTTATGTTTTTTAAATAAGCATTGTTATTTACTCCTGGGAACTTTTCAGGAGCCATTTGTTAGCAAAGTGATCATTCTTAAATTTTGTTGATATTCTCAAGTATGTTTGGAGTTATGGGGAAGGCATATACATGTCTTGTGTTTTGTTCTTAATCCAGTTTCGTGTATGCAACTCAATAATTAATTCCATCCCCATATTCTGTAAAGGAGGAAGAATGAGATGCCCCTTCAAGGTCAGCCTTAAATGACTGCAAAGTCAGCCCCCTTTTCAAGGGTGTTTTCTTTTTGGTCAAGACTAAACAATGTGTCAATAGCTCCTGCCATGTTATGTTTTTTCTTTTCAGTATCCAGTCAACTGTTTCACAGCTTTGAGCCTCATTAGCAAAACAACAAGTTGCTCAGCTGTTTGTAAAGATCATACTAGGGCTAACAACCCTTCTAATGCATGAGGGTTCTGTGTGAAGCACAGCTGGCGGTTTATACTACTAGGAACATAAATCAGAGAGTGGGAATTAGAGAATAGGAGAATGGAATCTTTACTGTTCTATGTTTTGTTTGGAATCCTCCTCTAGCAGTCACCTGGAGAAACACCTTCATTTGTCCTATGAACTCACTGGAGGTAGTTTCAGCCAATGCCAACAGGTTCTCAAGCAGCAGACATTCCATTTTCATGAGGCAAACTCCCACCTCACTCTCCTTTAGAGCATTTCTGTACCAGCAACTCTGTTTTAATAGGGCAATGCTTGGGAGTTCAATGGCAAAGCTTAATGTGAAAAGGTAAATGCAGCACCCACCCACCCCCCATCCCTAATGTTGCAGACAAGTCCCTGGCAGCCATACGAAAAACTGCACAGCCCTGTCACTGTTATTTAGGTCAACATTACATCATCACCATCCACATGTAATAAAATCTAATTTGGAACTCACAGACAGTCCCCAGCTTTCCCCTGTTGTTCCAGACAATCATTGAGTTACTTTCAATCTGCAAGTCTTGTGAGAAGCAAACTATATTCTTATTTGCTTGTTGGACAGATCAGAACACAATGTTGATGCATAACAGGCAAGTGCCGGGCAATGCAACTGTGCTCTGTAAGAAATTGTCACAGACATTTCAGGTAATTTGGCATGTATAAAATCAGACACAATAGGGCTAACCATTTTCAAATTAAAAATACTATACCATTTTCAATCATCCATTGGTGCTTGTCTCACTGGGGGCATTTTTACCTTCTTTTCTGTGTTCTTCAGCTACTCTTTGGCAGTTTTTCATAGCTCAGGTCTAGTATTGCTATTCTACAGGATTCTCCTTTTTAAAATTATTTTTGGCAGGTGTAGGATTATTTCTACATTTTAAGACTGACTTCCACAGGGTAGTAGTATTGGTGCCCTTTCCTGCTTGGACAGATAGCACCAGGTTGGCTTCTGTATTGCAACTGTTAGAAATGTTTTTAAAAGTTCCAATCCGTGGTTTGTTTGCTTGTTTCGTTAAGATCCTCCTGTCTTCTGTAGTTTCCACTGGTCTCACAACCAAGAAGGTTATCAGTGTAATGTACTAATATCTCACTGCAAAGAAATTAACATTGAAAGTCCAGTGGACAACCCTTTGCATTTCTTTACATCTTTAGGGTGATGGCCATGTAACCTCTAGATAGGAATTGAATGAGTCAGGAAGAGGTAGAGCCTCTAGATGCAGAAGGGTGCAGAATGAGCCTGCTTCGGCGGGGAGAGCGGGATAATAATAAATAAATAATGTGTGGAAAGTGGAAAAGGGAAGCATAAACATTAACCATAGGCTCTTAACACCTTGTTTAAGATAACTATGATTTATGTACAGAAACTGGTAAGGGAGGGAGACTTTTGTTCTAAATCGTACATTTTAGAATTATTGTTTCAGGGCTGTTATCTAATGGGGAGTTAATTTTGGGACCTTCATCTTGGAAGCTGGTGCTCAGAGTGTTCAGCTGAAGACTTCCTAGGTCACCAACAAGAGGAAAAGAGATGGACTTTGGGGGTGGCAAGCTGTGAAGGAGGAAAAAATTAATTGTTCAGACTGTAAAAGATCACTATTCTATTGTGTTACTATGTTTTGTTACATGATAAGATGATGAGTAGTAAAAATGTTTTACTCTCTTTGAATTATTGCTTGATCCATTCCAAGTTCTGCCCCATAGAATCACAGACTGTTACACCAACATTAGAGTAATCCCATTAGTGTGAATGAGGCCCCTTTGGTGTACTTGTGAAATAGCTGGGCAACATTAAAAAGAGTAAAAGTAATACTCCATTTTTTCTGTTTTAAGGAGTCTCAAAGCAGCTTACAGTGTCCTTCCCTTCCTCTCCCCACAACAGGTAGGTGGGGCTGAGAGAGTTTTGAGAGAGCTATGACTGACCCAAGGTCACCTAGCAAGCTTCATGTGGAGGAGTGGGGAATCAAACCCAATTCTCCAGATTACAGTCTGTTGCTCTGAACCATTACACCACACTGGTATTAAGACACAAATAAGTAGTGTTTAGGTACGTAATGTTTTCATGATATCCTTGGAAATTTTTGCTACATGATACAGCTGTTTGCAAAAACAGTTTGAGTGGAAGGAGAGTTAATAAAAAACAAATGTAAACTGAAAAAGTCAAATCATACTTCCAGAAGAGGAACAAATGGGAAATAAGGTCTTTCTGAATGGCTGGATATGGAGGTAGTTAATCCTCTGGTTTCTAAATGAGCAGTCTCTATGGAAAAGGCAAGAATACCCAAAAGGCCAAGATGGCCCGAGGTTAAAAACATGAATTTCAATAAGCCATTTAAAAGAGTTCCTCTCACAGAAACAAGCTCTATTCCAAATGGCAAAACCAATCACAAATGGTTGTGTTAAGTATTGAGCCCACTAGGTAGGTGAAAGGAATTGAAAGAAACTATAGAGATAAAGCTTTTTTTGTGCTAATTAAGTTAGAGCAATTGATAAAGGTCTCAGCTATTTTGCACAGAAAAACAAGTCAAACTTAACAACATTATGAATGTATTTCTGCAAGTGAGTTTGCTGGCACAATTGCATTCCCAAATAATTTGATTGCTTAGTGAGATGAAGTCATGGCACATTATAGAATACATTTTGAGATCTAAGGGATTCTGTTTTTAGTCAGTGAAGGACTGATTTTCTTTTCAGTTGACTTCATCAATCACCCTCCCTCTTCCAAACAAAAAGGGAATTTGGTTTGCCATAAAGGATTTGTCTGAATTAACCTTCAGGTTGTCATTGATTTCCATACTTGAACCATAGGATTCATTACTCTGTGAAAATGGGTTGGGGGGTGACAATTGAGAGGTTAAAGGGGGGTATACAAATTCACTTCTGAGTTTTTAATTGTTTAAAGGCTAGTGTGCGTTTTAATTAGCATAACAGCAACAGAGAAGGATTTGCTACCCAGTTTTTTCTAAGGGAAAAGACTCAGAGATGCCACCCATGTGGATGGGTTAATTCCAGATTTTGAAAAAATATTGCCAGTAGTCAAAAGCAGAGAGCACCACTTCTGCCAGACTACCTGGACTCTGTGAAAGATGGAAGATCTCCAGGTAGGTTTGAAGAATTCATTGTCATTTATATACGTAGCTAAAGCATTTTTCCTGAGAACTTTTCTCCTTGGTGTATTGAGACCACCAACAAAAGAAGTAGGGACTGAAATCTTACTGCATTAATAGCCCTGGTGTTTACAGGTTTGGCATTTATTAACTTGTGGGAACTGTTTATTGAGCCATAAACTCTACTAATGGGGATATTATCTCTAAATTATATACTTCCTACATTGCTTGGTTCAGTTATATTGGCATAGTTAGTTTATCACTATTACCAGCATAATCCTCTAATGGGAATTTAATTGCTAATTGTTTACACTGTGAATAAATTAAGAGAAATAATATACAATGTTGTACTTGTGCAGGCATATTTCCCTACACTTCCCTCCCTATGTATACAGTATAATACAAAACTTACTAAATTTAAAGTGATTCTATGCAGCAGTACATCTTCATAAAAGCCAGTCACTGTGGGCACATGAGCTCCAAGTCCAGGGGACTGACTTGTTCCTCATCACCACACTCCTTAATTAAGAGGAGCCCTGTCCACAAGTTACAATGAATGCATGTACATTCTGTGTACACTTTATTTTTAATACATGTATTGAGGAATTTTCATGTTACATTCAATGCATGTACACCTGAATATGTGATCCAAATGCCACATATATCCAAGTCCTGGCATCTGATTTCAATTACAAAATGTACGCACATTGCCTCTTTCTGATAAACAGACATATGCACTTGCATGCAAGATGTACATGAGTTCATTGTAACATGTGCATATGACCACAGAAGGCAATAAAACCAGCATTAATGGGGGCAAATCAGGATTTTAGTGTTCATCTGCAAGCAGAATCCTATTTCAGAAACAAACCATATTTAGAACAAATATGGTCTTATATTATGTCTGCATTGCACCATTGTATACAAGAGATTTTTTTTTAAGCACCCTCTGTCATTGTATAATGTAGCAGAGGTAGGGTTGCTCACTCTGGATTGGGAAATACCTGGAGATTTTTAGGTGGAGCCTGAAGGGGGCAGGGTTTGGGCAGGAAAGGGATCTCAGCAGGGTATAACGCCATAGAGTCCACCCCCACCCCCCGAAGTCTCCAGGGGATCTTGATCCTCTAGAAATCATTTGTCATAGTGGGAGATCTCCAGGCCCCACCTGGAGGCTGACAACCCTAGCACAACACTTTTCCTGGCACCAAGTGTTTTTAGAAAGTGGATGGAGCCACATTGGGTTCTTGCAAAGCAGGGCTTCTAATTAGCTATAGGAGATCTGATTGGTGGTACAGATCGGAAGATTGGAAGCTCTTACCGTGAAGCTTCCTTCTCGGTGGTCCTGGAGTGGGATGGTCCGAAACTGTCAGGAGTAGGCTCCTCCTCCGGAAACAGGGTCGTTGATCATTTGATCCGGCCTGGGGGAGGGCCGCTCCATTGAAAACTCTCCAGTCCATAGAAAAGCCATGCACCCCCATCAGTAGAAATCTATAAAACAAACTCTGCATCATGGTAACAAACCACTCAGAGACCATAATGATGCAACACCATTTTAATAACTGCAACAGCAGAAGTAACTGCAACCAACAAGAAACTTCAGCTACCAGTGCCCCAGTACCTCCCACAACCAAGCTCCCACAGCTACCAGCCTGGAGCAAGGTACAACACCGGATGGGATGGACTGTCCCACTCCAGGACCACTGAGAAGGAAGCTTCACGGTAAGAGCTTTCAATCTTCCATTCTCCAGTGGTCCCTGGTAGTGGGACGGTCCGAAACCATTGGGACATACAAAAGCAATATGTACCCCGGGCAGGAACCACTACATTTAATGTATAACCTGTTGTAGCACCCTGCGGCCAAAAGCCGCTTCAGAGGATGCCCACCTATCCACCTTATAATGCCTGGTGAACGAATGAGCAGAACTCCAGGTGGCTGGCCTACAAATGCCTTCCAGGGATGAGAAGGACCGCTCTTCGTAAGGAATGAGCCGTAATTCCTCCTGGAGGCTCTAACCCTGATGCCATGTATGCTGCAGAAATACATTGCCCCAACCACCTGCTCAGGGTCGAAGAAGTAACTGGTTTTCCCAAAGAGGACAAATTAAAGGAAACAAACAAGGACTCTGACCTCCTAAAGTCCTTGGATCTGTCTATATAAAAACTCAAGGCACACTTAACATCTAACCGATGCCACTCCTTTTCCTTCTCATGTTTGGGATTGGGACAGAATGAGAGTAATACCAAGTCCTGAGACCGGTGAAAAACTGAATTTACTTTAGGCATAAATGTCGGATTAGGTCTCAACACTACCCTGTCCTCATGAAAGGTACAAAGATCTTTATCCACGGACAGAGCCTGCAACTCAGATACCCTGCGGGCAGAGGTAATCCCAACTAAAAACAGCGTTTTGAGGGTAAGATCCTTCAGGCTACAAGTAGCCATGGGCTCAAAAGGTGCATGACATAACGCCTATGTGCAGTAGGGGGATTCAACAGGGATGCCCCCCTCAAAAAACGCTTAACATGCGGATGCAATGTCAAGGAACCCCTTTTTTAGCTCCACGAACAGCAGAAATAGCTGCCACCTGCCTACAAAGGGTATTAGTAGCCAACCCCTTATCCAGGCCCTCTTGCAAGAACAGCAGCAACTTCCAAACTGGTAACTTTAAGGGATCCCAATCTCTTTCCACACACCAGCTGGAAAAGACACGCCAAGTGTTATTATACACCCGAGTGGTAGAACATTTTCTGGATGCCAACATAGTGTCAATCACAGATTTGTCAAACCCCAACTCAACTGTGACCGCTCAACCTCCACGCAGTTAACTGTAACATGTCCGGCTGAGGATGGCAAATTGTCCCTTGTCTCAGCAATGTTTCGGATGCTGGGAGATACCAAGGCTTCTCCGTCGACAGCCGCATGAGGTCTTGAAACCACCCCCGTTTTGGCCAGAAGGGAGCAACCAGGACCAGCTCCGCTGTTTGCTGAAGAATCTTGTGAACCAACCGGGGAATCAGCTGCAGTGGTGGGAAGGCGTACAGAAGACCGTCCAGCCAGTCGCTGTTGAGAGCGTCTATGCCCTCCACCTGATCGTCCTTCTGTTTGGCAAAAAACCGTCGCACTTGACGATTGTCCGTGGTTGCAAACAAATCCACAGTCGCTCTGCCATATCTGCGCTGAAGAGACTGAAACACTGCCTTGTCCAGTGACCATTCCATCTGATTCAGCCTCTGTCTGCTGAGCCAATCTGCCAGCCCGTTGTCCTTCCCGGCTACATGAATCGCCTTTATGGATAACAGATACTTCTCTGCCCAATCCAGTAAGCTGTTGGCCTTGCTGCACAGTTTCCTGATTCTGGTCCTGCCTTGCCGGTTGACATAAGCTTTGGCTGTCACGTTGTCTGTCTTCACTAACACGTGATTCCCCTGCAGCGTCGTCTGAAAACATAACAACCCCAGACAAATCGTCCTCAGCTCCAGCAGGTTGATGCTCTGTCGGGACTCCATCAGGGACCACTGACCTTGAATCATCATCCCTTGAGAATGCACTCCCCAGCCAGAGAGGCTGGAGTCTGTAGTTACCACTATCCGCTGTGGCTCCTTCATAGACACTCCTTGCTGAAAACGGGATGGTTCCAGCCACCACTGAAGTTGCGTCCGCAGCTCCGGTGGAAGAAACACTAGCTTGTGTAGTTTGTGAGCTATCACATGCTGATAAGGGATCAGGAAGCATTGTAAGGGCTGTAGGTGGAAACGCGTCCAAGACGGCACATCCTGGCACGACACCAGAACCCCTAAAAGCTTTGCTAGAGTCATCACAGGCACCCGATTCAGGGACAATACCTCCTCCAACAAGGATCTGAGGTTCTCCTGTCGTACTTCCGACAAAAACACTTTGTGCCACTGAGTATTGATCAGGACACCCAGATGCACTATCTCTTGCGTTGGAGTAAGGTTGCTCTTTGTCCTGTTGACCACGAAACCATGGTCCTACAGTATTTGAATAGTCCGATTGGTGTCCTCCGGGCTCTGCTGGAAGGAAGGGGCCCTGACCAAGGGATCGTCCAGATACGGATGAAGAGCCCGCCTCCCATCTGTAAATGAGCTACCAAAGCCACCAGGATCTTTGTAAACACTCGCGGGAAAGACTTGAGCCCAAATGGCAAAGCCTGGTACTGGAAGTGCTTCCCGTCATACGCAAACCTGAGGAACCGTCTGTGACTTGATCGAATGGGAATATGCAAATACGCCTCAGACAGATCGATGGATGTCAGGTATTCTCGTTCTTGAACTGCCAATAGGATAGAACGCAACGTCTCCATCCAAAACTTTTTGGTTTTCACAAATCGATTTACCCATTTTAAGTCTAGAATGGCCCGGACATCGCCATTGTTCTTTGGTACCAGGAATAAAATAGAATACATCCCTTGACCCCTCTGAGTCACAGGTACGGGTTCTATAGCCCTGATGTCCAGTAGATGTTGGATGGCGCACAACATCCCCTGATGCGTGGTCTGGTCTCGTTTTCTCGGCACCGAAAGAAACTTCCGACATGGGAAAGATTCCAGTTCTAATGCATAGCCCTTGGATACTGTGTCTATCACCCATTGGTCTGCAACCGACACCCTCCATCGGTCTGCAAAAAACTGTTGCTGCCCCCCGATAGGAAACAGCTCTGGACTTCTGGCATAGTCATTGTGACCCTCCCTTTTTGGAGTCTTTTTTGCTTTCCTTGTCACTTCGGCTAGAAAAGGATTTAGCATCCCGACTGCGAGACTGCCACTTCCCTCGGAAAAGCTTAAATCCCGAAGGCTGGGAGAATTTTTTGGAGTCCCGAAAGGGCTGGAAGGATTTTTTAGACTTAAAATCCTTCCTCTTAGAAGGCAAGACTTTCTTCTTGTCCTTCCCCTCAATCTGGAAGCATTCCAGTTCGTCCCCAAAGAGACTAACACCTTTGAATGGTACAGCTGCCAGTCTAGCCTGTGCAGCTGCATCCGCATCCCAAGTCCTGAGCCAAACATTCCTGCACGCTGCCACACTGCAAGCAACTGCCCTTGCGGACAACTGCATTGTGTTTAGGGTCGGATCTGCAATAAATGCTGTGCCCAAGGCTATTTCTTAAGTTCATCCTTGAATTCCGTTGACGCATCACTATCTGCTGAGGCCAAATTGGATGCCCAGGTATATACTGCGCGTGCAAACAGTGACCCCGCTGAAGATGCCCGGATGGACCAAGTCGAGGCTTCAAAGTCTTTTCATAATGCTTGTTACGTCCGTCTATTGCAGGCATCCTTGGGTAGCCCATCCGCATCCATGGGAAGCACAGATGTGGATAATAAACTATTTACAGGATCCTCCACTACGGGCAATTTCAGCCGTTTAGTAGCCTCTGGACTCAACCCATACAGTTTGGAAAACAGCTGTGGGTTAGATTTTGGCTTAGCCAGGTGTTCCCACTCCGCCTTAATAAGACTAAAAAAGGGGGCAGGCAAGGGCACCCCGGTCTGAGAAACCCCCACTTTGGACATCATCTTCCCTGAGCCTGCAGGCAAGTCAGGGTCCAATTCTGCCTTCTCTCTGGGTGTGGCAGTAAAGTCCAGTTCTCTGAGGACCTTAGGGAGGAGTTTAGAATAATATTCCACTGGAAAAATCCTAGATTGCACTGAAGGAGTAGCATCCTCCTCCTCAGAGAGTTCCCCTTCCTCTTTTGCGGAGGAGTCTACTGAAGAGTCAGGCTCCTCTTTCTCCTGAGAACTATCATAGGGAGAGTCCAAGCTCATACCCAATTTTGCTTTCTTTGGGTCTGTAGGAGCTGTGGCAATATCTAGAACTTCTCGTCTCTTCCTTTTCTGGAGGTGAGTAGAGCCTCAGGCAGGGGCAAACTCTTTGCTCAATTCTCTTTTTAACCAAGTGAGTAAGTTAAGCTTGGCATCCTCTCCAGTTAAATCCGGTTCAGAATCCTTCCGATCTTTCTCGGAAGTGGATCCTGAGTACTTTGGGATGGAGAAATCACTGGTTGAACCTGTCTCACTAGTCTGTCCCCATCCGTCAGCCATCTCAGCTACAGCAGAAGGCTGAAACAAAAGTGAAAGGGGAGAGGGAGAAGCCTCCATTACCAGGCTAACTGCCTGAAATGGCAACCCCTTCTGCATAGTAAAGAACCGCCCCCCCCCCAGGCCACACTAACCGCACCTGAGTTGGAGAGGCCTGCTATGGAATAAGCCTTTCCCCACCCCTGTGAGAAAATGACCCCTCTTTCACAAACATGGTTGCCAGGGCGCCTGGAGAAGTGAGCTTGCATCCGCCTGGCCAGTGAATGCGAGTAAAACTATCCAGGAACTACATAGGACTCATGTGTTCCAACTACTAATTATACAAGTGCTTGAGTCAGGCACAGAGTGTCTGCAGACGCACACAAACGTTTCCCCGCTACCGCGTGGAACCCGCCATGGCGAGGAGGAGGCTACGCCGCCATGGAGCTGTCCAGGCGAATGGTGTTGAAGCGCTAAGCATGGAAACCACTGTGTTTCGCTAACACCACATGTAGCCATCTTCCTGCCTGGCCGGGCCTCATTCCTTCTTAGTGGGAACCTCACGTACGCACCTTGAGTCATTCCTAGCCCGCAAGCAACCCACCTCGTTTATGAATGGATTAATAGCTCCACTATTAATCCTGATTGCTAAGTAATATCCTGAACAACAGTCCTCACCCAGGAGATGATGAGAAAGAGGAAGGATCTTTCCTGATACCTCCAAGCCCTTTTGTCTACACCGGGATACCTAGGTTCATATCTGATTCCCTATTGTCACCTCCCCAGATAATCCCATCTCATCCCAATCACCCGACCATTCCCATACTGATATCACCGGAGCCGCCCCAGGCCCTGTCGCAACTTGGAAGTTTCCAGGATGCCCAGGATAAAGGTGATGTTCATTGGTTGAAGCATACACCCAATCAGGTGTCGCCATGGACTCGCCATTGGTCCAGCCGATGTCCAGCCTTCTTGGTCGTCAGCGGAACCTCCCATTACCACTCCCAGTCACCTCCCATCCCCTCAGAACTAAGGTGACTCTATATAACCTGTGGACTAGCTACCCACAGGTGTGCTCTCTATTCAGCAATCCCCTTAATCCGCTGTATAGATCCATCCCCGATTCCTGATCAGTTTCGGGCCCATTCCCCCATTCCCTCATTCGTCGCCATCGGAGCCTTCCTTGGAGTCTGCGAGAGATAGTATTACCCTGTATGTCCATCCTTTTATGTTCCCCTATCGATCTCTCTATATTTCTTAGACCTGTGTGAATGTGTGATTGCTTTTGTACCTTGTGTGAAAGAACTATTGTTTCAAATAAATTACAATTGATTTTATTAAATTAGAGTCCTTTATTGAGCATTGACTATCTGAATGGTTGAGCCTGGTATACACAGATAACAAAGATTCCTATTGGGCCAGCTGTCTCTCAATCTAATTCCCCAATCTCATTTTGAGAGCAGTTTCCCTAACACCCCCATTCAGGAGGGGTCCTGGGAAACTGCTGTAAGCTACCGAGTGGGCTTCCTTCATCCCAGCGGAGCCCATCCCAAGTAAAAAACAGTCAGTGCATCACAAAGAGCTTTCCCGCTCTCCCTCAGGCAGCTTACCACCTCCTCTCGATTAGACACGCTGTCTGAGTGAACCATCAAGAGTTTTCCCGCTCTTGGCCACGCTGGACATCGGTCGTCTGCACTACGCCTGCAGGCGCTGCGTGGGACCGCAAAGTTGGACTTGACGCCTCCCCCCCCCCCGCCTCAACAGGCTTAGGAAGGGTGACCTCACTCTCCGCGGCAGTCCCCAGTTGTGCCGCCTTTGCTAGGTAAAACCCAACGCTGGCGGTAAAATGCTCTGCCTGCCGCCGTTGCGGCTGAAGAACCAGGTGGCAGAGACTTTCTCACAAGGAGACCTCGATCTGCGGATCACTGTGCTCCGACGCACGACGAACACGTCCTGTCTCGTAACAGGGCTGTTTAGACTGGAGAATTTCAAACGAAACGGCCCCTCCCCCAGGCCGGATCAAACAATCAACGACCCTGTTTCCGGAGGAGGAGCCTACTCCCGACAGTTTCGGACCGTCCCACTACCAGGGACCACCGGAGAATAGGATAATTCCATTTCAGTGGCAGCTGCAACCATAGTGTTGGGTTTATTCTCTCTTGCTCCTCTTACCCAGTGTCTTTTTAAAATTACCACTCCTCTCTCTTGCACTTGGGCTTCCTCTGCAAGTGGGACTCTTCCTCCTGCAGCAGCCATTTGGTTGTTGCACCTACCACTAAGTGTCAGAATTCCAAAGGTGCTCATAGGCTCAAAAACAGCTATTTGAATCTTGAAGCCTCATAAAACTCTCCAAGGGTGACTTTAGGGCCAGTCAACCGCTATTTGCCTAATCTACAATAAAGGTGGTAGTAACTGAATGGTCTATATTATTTTTAAAAAAGCAAAAAAAAAAAACCCTTGTACATAGAAAACTGAATGCCACAAAGAAGAAAATTGCCATGTTACCTTCTTTCTTAAGTATTGTAAAAAAACATCAAGACCAGCAATACCTTTTCAGAGCAGTATTTTCACCTCAGTGTGTTTTAAGCTTTGAACAATACTTCCAGATGAGCAAATCTGTCATGATCTTTCCACATCCAAAACTGATCGACCTTGTTTATAAATCAGATGTAGTTTGCAAGAAGTCGAATGCCACTGAAGTTATGTTTTAATATCTTCTTTGAACAATCCAGATACTAGTTTTGAAAATATATTATGCCAAAATCTGTTACAAGAATGCATAGCTCAGATGTTGTCTACTGTCTCTTACTGATAGATGAGTGTTTGCAAGTTTTTGGGGTTTTTTTAAATGAGAGCATTCAGTCATTTCACTGAGTCTGGAGCAATAAAATTCAGGAACAGTTCTGTTATCTATTCTTTGTAGAACTGGGCCTTGGTAAGGCCTCTCACAGTTACTGTAACTAAGAAATAAGAAAAATAGTGGTGAATATACCAATATATGATGGTGATAGGCACTTTTGGTCACTACAAACTAATTATGACCTGTGGTGCTAAGGTTGTTCTAGTAAAGAATGTAAAAGTACACTCACTTAACTAAATGTATCCTCATACAAAAAAAAATCCTCACATTAGTTGCCAGGTTTCCTAATTTGGCCAGAGGCCTCCCACTGGCAACCCTTTGCTGCCTGTCACCACTCTGAGTGGGGGGTGGGGGAAGAGAATTTTTAAAAGAAAACACTGGTAAGTCACTTCCAGGGAAAACCCAGAAGTAATGTCACTTTGCCCTAGGAACTGTTAAAAGTTCTATTGTTTTACTACAGAGTTTCTGGCTATTCCTTCACTTCTGTTTTTTCCTGGATGTGTCATTATGGCATGCATGATGCTGGTGCTCTATGTCCCCAGCCCCCAAGTTCCCCATGTAGAAAAGTAAACAGTGTAAATGTTTTAATCTAGATTTTTCCCAGACATCCTAGTTTTTTTATGTGCAAGGATTTGTTTTTGTATGGAGCATTCAGTCTTGTGATACCCCCTCCGGCCATGCAATTTGAGATGGTACAGCTTACAGATTTTTTCCATGACAGTGAGAACTAGGCCTGTGCTGCATCATGACTTCTTTCTAATTAGTACAGATATGCCTTGCACAGAGTACACCACGTCTGCTTTGCTGTAGGCCTCACCACTGCACTATTACAGTCCCACAGGATGGGTGTCCTTTTACCAATTAAACAAAGTACAATGGAAGTAAGTGCTAGTTGATTCAATGGGATGAGGAACAGGGACAAATATCTGATAACTGAGACCTTTTCCACAGTAGCAGTCATTCCATCCTCGGGCTTCTGCATTTCCTGCCTCAAATTATTGATTCCCCACCAGTTGCTGCAGAGGTGCATTTTAACTCATGTCTCCCTCCAATTCCCCCAGTGACTTTCTGATCTTGTAGGGAGACTTGAGTTGAAAAGCACTGGTGCAAATGGTGGGAAATCAATTGCTTGAGCTGGGGAAAGCAGAAGTTCGAGAGTGGAGTGACTGCTACTGTGGAAAGTTAATATGTGAAATATGTGTTAATATGTTAATACTGTGAAATGTTAATATGGGGTTCAAACAAGTAACATGTCCACTATACACACATAAAGCATGAAATCTAGATTGGCACACTCGTATGGGAGTACTTTACCCCATCAGTTTCTGTGTAGGGTACTTGGTGCCAGTCTGACTTGATTTCTTTATTTACTGTTTGCATTTTTTGTGTAATACTACATTGAAGAAACAGAATAAAAAATGAAACCAATGGGTTTTCTTAGGGCAATGGAAAACAGAAAACAATATTCTCAAAACATTTTTCATCCCTGTGTTCTGCCATGTCTGAGATTTTCTTCTAGTGCTCATTACATCATTCTCTGTGGCTTGTTTCAGTTGACTCTAAAGAATATGGGCTCTTCCATTAGAATTAGTTAAGTAATTTGGAGACCATCTATTCTTTTAGACTGACACAGGATCTTCTGCAGCTGCTTTAGTGGCTATTATTGCTTGCCAGAAAACCACACTGTTTCCAAAGCCCTCTGCACCAACGCTTACATGTGTGGGAAATGAACTATGGCTAAATAATCAATTATTTTGTAATCAATCAAAGTTCCAGGAGTGCAAAAGATCAGCAGCAAAGGAAGAAGTGGTACCATACTTGGTCAATTTCTCCTTTTCAACATAAGGACAATTCCACCAGCACCAAGAAACTGTTAGGAAACAGCAAAGCAACAGAACCTGACTCAGGAACAGAGGCTGGATAATATGTACCTGTTTTTTGCTTTTTTTGTGAGGGGAGGGCCCCTTGGCTAAAACAATTCCTGACTTAAAAAGTAACCACATCATATATAATAAACAAGAATAAGGGTGCATTTAAATGATATTTACTGTGATATTGCATGTACAGTACAGTCTATTAGAGTATGCAACAGTTACAAAAGTATATGAATAATATTTCTACAATAAAGTTTTTAAAAACCCTTAAATTCACCCAAAATCTATAACTGTGATTCTTTTATTTTTTTCCAAGTAATAATTTACATAAACTCTCCAGAGAAATTTGGTGAAGTTGCAACAGTGCTCCACAGGAGATGTCTTGTATGGACTAGTACTATTCTTCAATGCCAAAGGCATCCTGTATTAATGGTAAATATTTGATTTTTTTCACTGGAAGGGTTGGTGGCTGCCCACTCCATTCATCTTCATACTGAGAGCAATTAAGAAGAAAAAACAAGTTTAGAACTATATATAATGAAATGGAAAATAACCAAATATTGCACCCAACACTATGAAGCAATAATAGATTTTTCAGTAAGTCACTTACAAACAGATTGACAATGCTGCAGAACATTTACAATAAAAATTAAATGAAGATCTTTACCAAAAGATATATGCACTCCTTAAAAGAGGGGTGGAAGCAAAGAAAATAATATGAAATGCACTGGAGAATTCAGAAGAAAAATTTACAGTTATTTATAATTTGATGTCTTGGGTAGTAGCCTATTGGTGTCATGATTTCCACCCCACCCCCTCAGCTGATCCTTTCTCTTAGGCATTAAACCTGAACATGGTTAGGATCAGGGCCCTCATCAGTATACTCTGAAATGGGGCAGCTACCAGGGCCCGGGGATTCTGGCAGGGCCAACTGCCACTATCCTCTTGCCCACATGCCCACCCTACCTAGTGAAAGCTACCCAGGCGACACTACGTGAACAACTACAGGTGATTATCAACAGATCCTTCTTAAAAGGGATCTTTCCCACGCCTCTTAAAGAGGCTGTGGTTCACCCCCTCTTAAAAAAGCCATCTGCAGACCTGGCTGAATTGGCAACCTATCGGCTGGTGTCAAACTTATCCTTTCTGGGTAAGGTCATAGAGCGGACTGTAGCGACTCAGTTACAGGGGCTTCTGGATGACACTTCTGCACTGGACTCGTTCCAGTCCAGCTTTCGTCCAGGTCACGGGACGGAGATGGTTTTGGTTGCCCTCATAGATGACCTCCTACACCACCTGGATCAAGGTGGTGCTGTGCTGCTGTTATTAGATCTGTCAGCTGCATCCGATATGGTTGACCACCAGCTACTGTCTAGCCACCTCGCCATGGCTGGCCTCTTTCCTCCAGGGTCAGAGACAAAGGGTGGTGATAGGGGAGGAATTGTCCCAGACCACTCATATATGGTGTGTCGCAAGGGATGGTTCTATCCCCTATGTTATTTAACATGCACCCCCTTGCCCAAATTGTCAGGAGGTATGGGCTAGGGTGCCATCAATATGTGGATGACACCCAGCTTTATCTATTAATGGGTGGCCGAACTGACTGTGCCTCATACATTTTAGACCTGGCACTACAAGCCATGACATCCTGGCTCAGACTGAGTCAACTGAAGTTAAATCCGACACAGTTAAACTCCTATCTGAGTTGCGGTGGCCTGGGAAAGGAGATTCCCTTGTTGGCTTTTGACAGGGCAGTACTAATACTGGCCCCAAAGGTCAAGAGCCTGGGAGTGCTCCTGGAGTCCTCTCTGACTATGGAGGCCCAGGAAGCAGCCACTGCCAAGTCTGCCTTTTTTTCATCTGCAACGGGTATGGCAATTGGCTCCTTTCTTGGAGCACCACAACTTAGCAACGGTGATCCATGCTACAGTCACCTCGAGAATAGACTACTGTAATGCCTTCTACATGGGGCTACCTTTGACTCTGACTCAGAAACTGCAGCTAATGCAGAATGCTGCGGCGTGGTTGCTAATGGGGCTCCCTCGATGGGAGCACATTCAACCAGTGCTAAAAGAGCTGCACTGGTTGCCTGTTGTGTACCAAATCCATTTTGAAGTGTTGGTATTGACCTTTAAAGCCCTATATGGCCGAGGACCTGTCTATCTAAGGGACTGCCTTTCCCCATATACACCCCAGAGAGCACTGCTTTCAGGAGTCCAAAATTTGCTATCCATTCCCAGACCAAGGAAGGCCAGACTAAGCTCTACACCAGGGGTGGGGAACCTTTTTTCTGCCAAGGGCCATATGGATAGTTATAACATCATTCACGGGCCATTAAAAATTATCAACTTAAAAAACAGTGCTCCGCCAAGGGAGAATGATTCAGGCCAGCAAAATTAATGCAAATAATTGTTTTTCTATTTGAAGTCATGTGGGGAGAGCCTTGGGCAGGAAGGATTTGTCCTTAATGCAATCTTTCCTTTTTGTAAGTCTAGAGCCCTGATCTTTTTGGACCCATTGTCATCCATGCTTTGGATTTCTGCCGTGATTATTTATAAGAAAAAAGTTACAACTTGCTCTAAGTCAGTCTACAGAATGGAGCTAGGCACTAAAACCTTATCCAGCAGAGGCTTAGAGGGCTCGTGCAGGTTTCATTAGTGGCAGTTGCTGCGTTTTAAAGCCAGGTTTGCACTGTCTATTGCTATTGGGGAGTCTGGGAAATGGAGTTTCAGTGACTCCCAAACTTTAAGATGGGTTGGGTTAGGCTCATTGTTTTCCAGCTGGGAAAGTTATAGTGCAAATGCTAAGCAGAGTTTTTATCCATGCATTCTTACTAAGTTTATGTGAGTGCACATCCTAATCAAAATTACACTCTTCTAAATCCAATGGGATTGCATTGCCAGTTTATGAATACGCACAATATTCTAAATTTTGGCACTATTGCTGCTATCAATCTCTAACCTGAAAATTCTAAAAACTTCTTTGTGAATCATGTGCTACATCCTCCTAACTGTGGCTTGGGAACATAACTACAGGACTCTTGTGATCCAACAGTCAGGTTCCCATTCTACCACTGAAGGATCAATGTCATAAAATGAACATAATGAACTTTACTTCTCTGACAATGACTGCACTTTTTCACAATCTAGTTTATATTAGCAGGGGTTGGGTGGGCAGAGGAAGGTCAGCTTTAAGGTTCAGGGACATTTTGCTTTGTTTGGTTTACTTGTTTGTGTTTTTTTGCTTGAGATGAATCCCACTAAGGAAAAGCGAACTTGAATAGTGCATACTTAGTGATTGGGACAATCTGTATCTATCAAACCATCAGGGCTAATGATGAGAACATTTATTTTTTAGGAATTGATAGTTTAGAAAGTGGAGGATGGATTGAAAACACTGCAGATTCAGCCAAATGAATGAGAATCAGACTATAGTTTCTGTGTGTCAAATATAATCATCAAACACTCCAGAAATATTCCATGTAAAATCACCACTGGGATAAACATATCACTGATATTGTTCAGAAATCCAACAGGGGATTCAGACTCCATTTGCTCTTTAGTTAGATTCAATTTCCTCTTTCCTCATCCTTTAATTCCCCTTCCCCCAGTACCGTTTTTCATTGAACAGTACTCACTGAGATTATCTCATGTAATTAGAAGCAATTAAAGTCAGTACAGTTCTTTCAGGTAAACTGAATATATGTTGCTACTTTTAATCCCAATGTAATGCAGCAGTAAGTCTATCAGGAACTTCTTAATCTAATTTGGAACCCTCTCTCTCTTTATATTTATTATCGAGATACTAAAGTACTAAAAACATGTGGTTTGTGAATGATGTATATACATAATGAATAATGCATATACATTACATCACCTGTTTTCTGAACAATACACATGGGAGCAGACAACTAATATTGTCCCAACCGTCAAGTAAGAACTAACTCTGAGGATACTTATATAAGTACAGCAGAGTTTTAAAACTCAGAAACTGGATTCCTTGTTGTTAGCCATTACTATGTGAAACGTTATGCTTTGAGAGCAACAAAAATTGTAGGTTAGTAAATACTGTATCAGAAGATGGTATGCATTCGCTAATAGGCATGTACAGAAAAATGCTATTTGGATTTCGCTTGTTAAAATATTTTGTTTAGGTTTTTTTTATGCAGTTATGTCATTTACTCAAGACTGTTATTGGATATAGATGACATTTACAATGGTTTCAATAGAAAAAAACTTTGTTCCCAGCAGTAACTATTTTTGTCTCCCACCCAATTAATATGAAATTATCATGAACAATCTTCACTCACAGGATCGTCTCTCCAGTTTCAGGCAGAATGGAAAAAAAGTGTACCCATTCTTAAAGCAAAGAGAAGCACAACATATTTCTGATGACTTCCACCCTGCATCCAAATGGGATGAAATTATGCCTGATTCTGCACTCACCTTTCTCCGGGGCAGGCTTCCGTTTCTGGGTGGAGAAAACTGGCAATTTCGCACCAGTCGCTCCGCACCGGCATTTTATGTGGGGCAAACCCACAATTTGCCCCGCTGCAGTGTAAACCTGTTTTTACACTGGTGCGAAATTGCCAGTTTGCTCTGCCCAGAAAGATGAGTGTGGAATCAGCCTATGGCTTCACCAAAAGAAGTGCTGGAAGGCAGAGGCTTTGCTCTCTGATCTCTCACTGCTCTGTCCTCATAATGCTAATAATACCCCTCCTTCCTTTACATGTAAATAGACCAGATTTATGCATAACTGGGGCATTTGTGATAGATTCTATGACAAATAGAGATCTGATCCTCCGTTCAGGTTCTATTGGATCCATGCATCATTCAGAGCATTTACAGCCCCAAAGCAGGTCAAAAAGTGCTCCTACAGGGAACCTTGTGTTTTGCTTGGCTCCTCTGAGGTTATTCAGAATTTATTCAAGAAACACCAGCTTTTAAGAATATACATGTATATGCCTCTCAAACACAGCGTTCCAATATTTCAAGGTACCATCCCTGCATCTGTCATCTCATTTCCCTTATAGTACAGAATATTTAGAATGCACAAATACTCTCAGTATTTCCAGTGGGACTTGGTAGAACTGGGTTTGTAATTCATATAACTGCAGAAGTAAAACTTGTTACTCCTTATACTTGTGTCTGAGTCTTTTAAAAGCACATGCTTGATTTTATATATAAACTACCACAGATGCGTAACATTCCTGCACCTTTTGATCAGAAATGTTTTTGATTTACCTGCAAAGGAAGTAAGATGGTCTGATAAGCTGGAATTGGGTGTTCTCTCCAGTTTAACCCATCAACAAATTGCTTATAATTTACATTTTCCTTGTCATCTTCAAACCTACAATTAGATTGGATAATGCATACACTCAGTAAATATTGTACTCTAGTATTCTGATTGACAATAATAGGTATTATTTTTGCATAATTTAAAACCTTAAGATTGACAGGCACATGAATTAATAAAAGCAGGAGACCCTTTTCTTTTCTGCATTTTATAAAATAGTTTGGATTCTGCCAAAAATATCCACTGGCAGAAGGATTTCTATCAGTGGAGCACAACCTTCTTGCCTCTTCCTTTCCAGTGCAACCCAAAATGCCCCCTGAAATGCAGCTCCTGAGAAACAGGGAACTCCCAACGAAAAGCATAAAGGGTGAATAAGAGGTCTGTGTGTAAATGAAGAATTGACAACAATTCACACAACCCTCCCATCAGTGGAAATTCTCTGTGGGGTTTAATCTAGTATCTTCATGTATAAATCTTAATTTTATGATAGTTATTATCATAATGTTATTACATTATTTATTCAATTTGTGTTTTTAAACTTATAATATAGTACTTTTGTCTCTTCTACGTGGTATGAGCCTTATCACTTTAGTTCTACCAAATGCAAATATTCAGAAAAACTTTGTTTAAGCAGTGGTGTAGTAGAAAAATTAACAAGTACCACTGAATAAAAGAAAAGAAAGCTGATTTAAGGCAATTCATTTATTTTGATTTTGCACTGGATATTTTAAAAAATATGTTTGGACTTGGGATGGTGTGTCTGTGTTACTTTGAAGAAGTTGGCAGCAACTTGTGAGTAGAGAGGCCAATCCCTCACTTCAGAGTCGCCAGAAACGGGGGGGGGGGGGGAATGGGAGAGGGAAACATCTGCTGAGCACTTCACTATTCCCTATGTGGAGATCGATTCTCATATGGTATAATGGGGAATTGATCTGGAGGTTTCGGGGGCTCTGGGGGAGCTGCTTTTTGAGATAGAGGCACCAAATATGAGTTGTACGCATGCACTGAAGAAAGCCAACAGCTGGCCCGTTCTCTCCTCAGCGTAATTTGCTAAAAGCTCAAATAAACTGAGATAAGTCTGTCCTCAAGGCTAAAAGTAAGAAGGAATTGCTGTAAGAGTATTTGGTGACTGAAAGAAGTCTTATCTGAGCGTCCCAAGGGTAAGAAAACAACTATTTTTTACTCTTCTAAGGAGGCAACGCCCTGAGCAAATACAAGCTCTCATTAGGCCTAGTAAAGCGTGAGGATGGCGAAGACAATTAGGGAGTTATCTGAGCAACTGGCTGTTATTCAAAATATAGTAACAGCCTCACTGGGGCAGCTATCGGAAGAAATTAAAACTGTAAATGAAGCAGTTTCGAGTATTGCTGAAGAGCTTAGAATTACAACTCAGACAGCTAATTCAGCCAAGGAACTTGCAAGCAAAAATAAACAAAAAATAGATCAGTTATCTAGCCAGCTGGCAATGATTTCAGACAGGAACAGGAGAGCTAACCTCATATTTTCAGGAATTACTGAAGAGATAAATAATACGCTTCTAGAGGGAATGCTGAGAGAGTGGATTGAAGAAGAAGGAGTTAAGGTTCAGCCTCAAGAAATTGAAAGAGCCCACAGACTACAGAGGAGAGGAGAGGGAGGGGCTCCAAGGGATGTTATTATTAAATTTACAAGAGAGAAGCTACAGCAAGAAGTTTATAAAACTTTGAAAAAGAAGAAGGATTTATCCTTCAGAGGCAATAAGGTCTGGGTGAGAGAAGACTTCTGCCAAGAGACTATTAAACAGAAAAAACCTAATGAGACCTTATGGGAAAAAGCTATATGACAACTAAGTAAAATTTTCAAGGGGGTACCCAGCTACAATAATAATATTTAAAGATGGGAAGAAGATGATAGCTAGAAACCCCAAGGAAGCAGAAGAACTTTTGAGAAGATTGGGACTTGCCACAGACGACTTGAGTGTACATAGAGAAGAGGAAACCATGGTGTCAACTGACGATCCAGGAGAAGGAGCATCAAGCAGGCTTGATAAAAGGCGAAGGACGGCTTTTCTTGAGGATATCTCATAAAGGGAAGTATACAAGAGTTTATGAGCTAATTATATGGAATGATATGTAGGGGGAGATTAGGGATGCATACACTCTGGAAGGTGGGAGACGAGATGATGCTTTTGTCCACATTTTTGTCTCATCCACAGGGAAGGGGGGGGAAGGGAAGGCATCTTCTAATATATATAGATAAATACCCACAGCCAGGGTGGTCAATGAGGAAAAAAAATTTAAAAATGGATAGGTCATTAAGAATACTTTCACTGAATGTAAATGGGTTAACATCAAATCTGACGAGGTATAGGTTAACTAAATTAGCTAGAAAACAAAAGATAGATTTGATGTGTCTGCAAGAGGCACATAAAAAAAAGATAGAGCACCGTTAATAAAAGATCCATATTGGCAGGTCTTAGCTGAAGCTAGAGGGACTTCCAAGGCCAGGGGGGTGGCAACCTTGATCCTTAAGAACTTAACAATAGAGGATACCATAACATTAATGGATAAGGAAGGTAGATACCTATTAACTAAGTTTAAAATGGAAGGTAAACGAGTTACCCTACTGAATATTTATGCACCAAACAAAAAACAAAAGAATTTTCTAATTAAGGTCTTCAAAAAGATTCAGCAATTCTCATAGGTGGAATTAATAGTTGCAGGGGACTTTAACATGGACATAACAAAGAATAAACATATTAAGTTGGGAGAATGGGGATTGAAAGAGGCACATGAATTTACAAGTTCTAGACCTAAACCCACACACATTTCTAGTAGGCATAAAATGGCGTCATGCATAGATTACATAATCCTGGAAAAGAATAATAATATGTCTATAAAAGAAATTATAACCTTTCCAATCTGGATATCTGACCATGGTCCTATAAGTATTGAGTTAGAGTTAAATTTACCAATAACAAATAGACCCTGGAGATATAATAATTTAATAATGGCAAAAGAAGAGGATAGAAACTTTATGAAAACACAGATAAATTTATATTTTAAGGAAAACAGAGGAACGGTTCCCACTAATATATTATGGGATGCTGCCAAAGCAGTAATAAGGGGGCATTGTATAAAGAGCAAAAAGAGGATGAAAAAAGAATGGTATGACAAAAGGCAAGCCAAATTTCAGGAATTGGAGAGGTTACAAAAGGAAGAAATGATAAAATATTGCCCTGCAAAACAGAACAAAATAAAAGAGATCCAAAAACAGCTGGAGGCATTAGCATAGCTACAATATGGAAAAAGGAAATTATGGTAAGGAATGATTTTCAGAGAAATAGTTAATACGGCAAAACGATTGGTGAATTATTTGAAGATTAAAAAAGCAAAACAGAAGGTTAGAAGTATAAAAATTAACAAAAACTCAACACAAAGCCCCAAGGAAATTATTAAGGCCTTTGAGAATTTTTATAAAAATTTGTATAAGGAAAAGCCCATAAAGGAGTTCCAGGAGTCAATTAGTCTTTCTTTTGAGAAAGAGAGGATCGAAGCATTAGAAGGCGATATTTCAGTCCAGGAAATAAAGGATGTAATAAAAGGTTTAAAAAAAGGCAAATCATCAGGGCTAGATGGTTTTACAGGTGAATTCTATAAAGAAATGATTGAAATTATTGCACCTGAAATGCAAGCAGTTTTCATTGAAGTGTTAGGAGGAAAGAATGCCCCAGATACGTGGAGGGAAAAAGAAATAATTTTAATCCTAAAACCTTAAAAGCACCCGGAAGAGGTAGGGTCATACAGACCAATAAGTCTATTAAATCAAGACTATAAGATTTTTGCAAAAATACTGGCTAATAGACTTTAGAAGGTCATTTCGACAATCATCAAAGAGGACCAATATGGGTTCATTAAGGGTAGAAACATCACACACCCCATTAGAAATATACTTAATGTCCTATATCATGGTCAGAAAAAAAATAGGATTATTAAAACTAGACATTTACAAAGCTTTTGATACTCTATCTCATGAATTTCTATTGCAAATATTGAGGAAAATTGGGGTAGGGAAAAGGTTCCTACAGGCACTTCAGGAGATCTATAAAGGAGGAAATGCAAAAGTAAGGGTAAATAACAACCATTCACAAGTATTTCCTATACAAGGAGGAGTAAGACAGGGTTGTCATCTATCTCCTCTCTTTTTCATAATAGCAATGGAACAATTAGCGGAACAGATTAGAAATTCGGGCAGAATAGAGGGCTATAAAATAGGTAACAAAGAGATGAAGCTTAACCTTTTTGCAGATGATATTATTGTAATTATGACTAATCCTAAAGACGGGTTAAAGAAATTAAGATTATCCTAGAAGACTTTGAAAAGTGTTCAGGGCTAGGGGTTAATTTGGCAAAATCAGAAATCATGGGACCCCATGTCTGTTAGCCGCCCTGAGCCCGCCTGGCGGGGAGGGCGGGATATAAAAATAAAATATTATTATTATTATTATTATTATTATTATTATTATTATTATTATTATTATTATTATTATTATTATTATTATTATTATTATTATTATTATTATTTATTTCAATATCAATAGAAAAGAAAGACAAGAGATAAATAGGTCTACGAAAATAGGATTGGGGGTTAAGAAATATAAATATTTAGGTATAGTGCTGCTCAATGCGGAAGAAATTGAATTTGAACAGTTCCGCAGGGCCTGCAAGACCATCCTCTTTGGGATGGCCTTCACCAATTAAAGAGAGAGACTGCTAAGTAAATTTACCATCTGCTGAAATAGCACCAGGATGTTAATTTTATTAATTTTAGAATTTTAATTAAATTTGTTAAACTAGTTATTGTTTTAAACATTATTGTATAACTTAATGTATTGATTTAATGTTGTTAGCCACCCTGAGCCTGTTTCGGCGGGGAGGGCGGGATATAAATAAAATGATTGATTGATTGATTGATTGAAAAATGATTGATAAAAATATCGATAAAAAGATAAAGGATAACTATGATAAAGTATGAAAAAAACAGAGACATGAAAAGATGGAAAAATAAAACGTTAGGGATATCATCTAGAATAAGTGCTAAAATGTTTTGGGTACCAAAGTTAACATACCTGTTTCAAACGTTGCCTTTGGGAACAAGGAGAAATAAAATTGAACAATGGAATAGAGCATTAAGAGAATGGATATTCAACAGTAAAAATTGCAGATTCCATAATTGAATAATATATAATCATAAATCAGAATTTGGTTGGGGAATTCCGGACCAAAATATTTATTATGAAGCCTTCCAACTAAAACCATTATTGGAAATAGGTGAGGAAAAGACTCAGAAGTGGGTCAATTTTGAGAATGAAATAAATAATAATATTGGGAGATCAGGCATTTTTTCTAAAGTCACGATCAAAGACTTACAATTAACAACAGGCCCTAGAAGAGCTTCATTAGAGGTTTGGAAGAAATGGCAGCCACATTGGTTAGGAAGAGTTTCTAGATGGGCACCCCTGGAAACTGTCAATGAGGAAGTGCAAGAAACTAATTGGTGGGAAAGGTTAAATCTTAAAGGTTATTGCAGAGTGGAAGACATGTTTCGAAGTGGAATTCTTAAACCCTTACAAGAAATAACAGAAGAAATAGGAAAACAATACTGGTTAAAAGTAGCTGGGCTATACAAGACAGTAAAAAAGATTAGTGAAAATGAAGATTTTTGGATAGACATGCCAACGGAAGTATTATACAAAGAAATGGCAAAGCAGAAAAAGGGTTTGGTAGGGAAGATATATAGAATGATGATAGCAAATACGGAAAAAATAGTAGAGTATTTACAGAGGAGATGGAGCCAGGAGGGCAGGATATCAGAGAGGTCAGTGGAAAAAATTAAGAAAGGAATAGAAGAAATCAAAGTAACCAAATTTAAAGAACTTGAATATAAATTTCTTACAAAATGGTATAAGACCCCAGCACAATTAGCTAATATGATTCCAGGATTGAGTCCGCTATGCTGGCATTGTAAACTTTCTAAAGGGTGGTATGCTCATATGTGGTGGGAATGCCCGGAAGTAAAGATTTTTGGGAACAAAATTATCGAAATAATCAGAAAAGTATGCAATATAACATTAACTATAGAGTTTAATCTGATGTTGGTAAGTACAATGGGTGGCCCGACAATAGACAGGAGTATGCAAAATTTAGTCAAGGCTTTGGTATTGGCGGGTAAAGCGGTCATTGCTTTGGGTTGGAAGGACAAAAGTAAATGGACAGTAGAAATCTGGCACAATTATTTGTTTGAATTTATACAGTCAGACATCGTGGCGGTATTTAACAAGATGACAACATGGGATGAGAAAACCAAGGAAATTATGACCAGATGGAAGACCTACCTAGAATGGACAGTGATGAAGGAAGGACGGACATTCAGTGGAAGATTAAGACTGTGTGCCCATGGCTGGGGGGAAGAGACTAGGAGTAAAAGGATGGGGGGGAGGGAGGAAGGGCGTGTTGGAAATATAAAAAATATTTGTTGTAATGGATTAAAAAGATTAACAAATAAAGATTATTTATACAAAAAAAGAGGCACCAAATATTCAGTATAGTATCTCATGCCTCTTCCCAAAGTACCCCCCAAGTTTCAAAACGATTGGACCAGGGGGTCCAATTTTATGAGCCCCAAAAGAAGGTGCCCCTATCCTTCATTATTTCCTATGGAACGAAGACATTTAAAAAGGTGTGCTGTCCCTTTAAACGTGATGGCTAGAACTCCCTTGGAGTTCAATTATGCTTGTCACTCCCTTGTTCCTGGCTCCGCCCCAATGTCTCCTGGCTCCACACCCAAAGTCCCCAGATATTTCTTGAATTGGACTTGGCAACCCTAATGATTAATGAATAGGGTTGCCAGGCCTCCCTTCTGCCGAACAACCCTCTCTTCCTCTTGTGGCTTAGAGAGACTGCAGGAGAAAAATAAAGGAAAAAATTGCTGGTGGGCTGGTAGTATGATATCATTTCTGGGGGAAACTCTGAAATGTCAGTCCTCTCTAGGAATCTCCGGAAAGTCTATAGTTTTACCATAAGTTTTCTGGCAATTATCAGCATACATGATGTTACTTCTGGGGATTGGTAATGTCACACCATTACCAATGGCATTCCCCCCCATGCAGCCTGCCCCCCCCCACAACTCCCACAGGATGCCAGCCATACCTGGTAACCTTATTAATGAAGCAACTTCAAACCCTGACTTCAAGCATTGGTTCTATAAATTCTAACAAACCTTAGTTAATCGAGCGTCCTGCATTCAGACAATCACACTAACCATAGTTAGTTTGATCAAGCCAAGGATTCCCATGATGCCTGACTGAATCTCTACTATCTTTAGGAATTATACATTTTAAAACTAAGGCTAAAGCAAAATGGTGGAAATATTAAAAATAAAGGGATTCATTTAATTTGTGGGAGCATTCAAAATTCTACACTGAATAAACAACAGAAATCCCAAGGAAAGCAAAACGTACAAACTAGCAACAGGGACTCCTCACTTTTGCTTTCTCTGCCTCTGCCTCTCTGCTTTCTTTGTTGACCTGCTAGCCTGAAGTGTTGGCAGGGGAGTCTTGGTCTCTCCAGCTGCCATTAGTATATGGTGCAGAGAGTTCACTTTACACTCTGAATTCTAAGAAATGCATTTTAATGGAATATTAAATATCCTTATCACGATGACACATCATGAGCTTTTTGTTGAGTGGTCTGGGAGGTGGGCTAGAAAGGGACCAGCAGAAATTACTGCTAACAAAGTATGTGTTCCCTGTGCTTACAGGAAAGAGAGGTATCAAACACTTATGTTTGAATTAGAGCTATAAAAACCCAACAAAACCAAGTAGAAGAAAATTATGAGCCAAATCAAAGCAGGTCTAGCTGTGTTCTTGCATTTTCTTGCTGATGGAGAACCTGGACAACTGCCACAAATATGTTTTACATTATTAAAATTATTCTTCTGGTTTGGGACAAGCAATCACTTATCACATAAAAATACTGAACCAATAAATTCCCATGTTTTTAGAGATTATATCCAAAATCCTAGGTAATAATTATTCCCAAATCCTTTATGTTTAAATAGCAAACACACTCAATAAAAGTCAACTGGCATGAAACCTGATTTGCACATAGACTGCAGGATAAAAAGTATCCATCCACTATAGCTCTTGTCTTTTTTGAAAAAATAACCACTAGCTTTCATCATATAAGAATCCTACAGAGAAACACTAGATTGCTACATTATTTAACATCCTGTAATTTTATTAATAGGTTTTACCATTCTGTGCTTAAAGTAGTATTGATGTTTGGCTGGTTCCAAAAAAACTGGAGAAGAATGACAGAACAATAGTTTTAACCCTCATGGCTAGGGAATGGAAACCTGGCAGATGTGTGAGCAGTGTCTGTTGAAAATGTAAGGACTCTGAGATGTACATGCTTTAAGAGCAGGTGATGGTGGCCCAAAGCCCTGAATAACGCTTGTCCTTTTCCAGTGACTAATATTTCTTGGTCTCTATTCCACTTTCAACCCTTCTCACCATACATTTCCTAGTTACTGTCCCCAAATCATTCAGTCAATCTAAATTTTTGGATGCAAGCTTCTTTATATTAAAATTGCACAACCATGTGCAATTTAAAAATAAAAATTTGGTCATAGTTTTTTTATGGAAAGGTTTTTTGAGGTATGCAGAATAGATACAAGCCTAATTATTTCTCATCTCCTCTGATGGTGATGGTGCCACAAAGAACGATGTTGCTATGCAGGGGGGGGGGGGTTTGTAGAGAAAGCCTGGCAGGAACTCATTTGCATATTAGGCCACACACCCCTGGCACCAAGCCAGCTGGAACTCTGGGTTCCTGCTCAAAAAAAGCTCTGCTGCCATGTCATATCCATCTTAATCTTCTCCCTACATGTCTTTCCAATCCCATCCCACTCTTGTTAGATGGTAAATTGGTGAGACCAAAGCAAACATCAGATCCTTCTATAAGCCCCAGATAATCAGTATGGAGAAAAAGAGAAACTTTTGTCATCCCTTTCCTACCTTCAACTCTTGATAAATGAAGGAAATTATCTGATTTAAACTGTATGGCCATCAAACTACTCATACTTTTGGTGGAGACAGGGAAATGTTAGGTCATCACTTTTGGGCAAAGTTTGCAAGTTTGAGGTGTAAAAAATCAAGTGTACAAAACACAGTTTAACAGAAGGGGGAGATTTGCAGAAAAGGAGAATATAGATGGCAACCCCTCTGTGGCTCAGGGATGACAACCTACAAAACATTGGAACAGGAAGGGGGAGGCACCTAGATCTACCTCTCTTGCTCCTATCATTTGACTTTCTCTTTTTAAAAAAAAACAAAAAAAACCAGAGACTATTGACTGACTTGCCAATATCCATCTGCATACCTTTTCAATAAAAGTTCAAACTGTGTTAGGTATCAAACACCCATACATATTCGCCCCACCTCTAAAATTAGTACTATATAAATCAGGAGATAACCAGGAATGCATTCCAGTGTTCAGTATGTTGGATTGAGTTTTTAGAGAATGTGCCAAAAGGTATGGTATACTATTGTGGGAAACTATTAAAGCTCTTATGATGCCTTAAGTCATCTTAATTATAATCCAATTGCCATGGCAAATTTGATTAATGTCACTATTTTAGATAAGTATTGCAGTCCCTTGGTCCATTTTGTATTTCACAACAAACAGGCTTGTAGCATGTTTAAGATTAAAACTATATTTCTAAGTATCCTGGGTTTCAATTCAGAGGATGCTGATGTCCATAGGCAACAATCATATAACTGATGCAACGAAGACTAGCTAAAATTCTCACTTTCGTGAAATGCATTTAAAATCATGTTATAAATGCAATACAGCTTCATATTGTTCCTCCACAGTTTATAATTCTAAATCCACCTCTTAAATACCTAGTACTTTATTCTCCACTGATAGGGCATAATTCTCTTCTCCAGTTGCATTTATTTAATTATTGTTTTACAAAAAAAGGAGACAGAATTCTTTATTTCACTCCTGGATTCTGGCTATTCCAGAACACCTTTTGGCAGTTCAGGTTAGTGGGAGTTCTAAAAATAAATTTATTTTACTCAGGTTAGTGGGAGTTCTAAAAATGAATTATTTTACTCCCGTTGTCAAATGTTCATAACCAGGTGTCAGAAATGATGAACGTGCAGCAAATTGCATAGGCTATCCATCTGCCTACCGCAGGGAACTCCTTGAAATGTCTGTGCTTCATGAATTTTTGAAAAACAGTGCCTTTCATTCATTAAGACAGCAATCCTAAGCAGGTCTACTCTGAATTCTACTAAGGTCTATCCAATGTGGCTTGCTCCCAGGAAAATGCTTGTAGGGTTGCATTGTAAGGTGCCTTTAAAATAAAGAAGATCCAGACCATTATCTGCTGATGTCCTATAATTCTGATGAGGCATAAAAAACTTAAAAGTCAATACATCTTGTTAATTTGCTTTTTACAATGCATTTTACAATATATGTTCTTTTAATACAAGCTAGAGTTTGTGCATTCACAAATGCCTCTATTCCTCAGCAGAACACTGCAGCAACCTCCCTCAGATCCTTTAACTCTTTGCTTTATAGCTTCCTGTACAAAAGGATCATGTTCTAACGCCAACAGTGATTTCACTCGAAGGATGGTATTGGGGATAAAGCCAACTAGCATGAACTGAGAGAGGGGCAGGTGTTCTTGCTATCAGCAGCAAAGGCAGTGGAGATGGACAACGCAGAGTTCTCATCAGATGGGAAAGAATGACATTATTGGAGGAAATTTCACAATATCTCAGAGGAGAAGGTGGCTGGTGTGCTTCACATGCAAAGACCTACACACATTGAGGGGGTGAAGGAAAAAGAGGGTTGGTTTGGCAGGGAAAATAAAATGAAATAAGCCTGACTATATTTGCTGGGAGCTAACCCAAACCTAAGTTTTACCAGTAAAAAAGAATTTGAGAGCAAGCCCAAGTATGTCTAATTAGAAGTAAGCCCCATTTTTCCAAAGGTGCCTATTCCCAGGAAAGTGTTTGTAGAACTGCCGCCTATGGGTATCAACCCTGCTAAGATTTAAGAATCAGCAGTCTAAGCACTACTGAGTCAGGCAGAGGGAGTCACCCATTTTTTTTTCCAGCACAGTATTTGACCCTCTGGGCCCCTTACACAGAGGCTGCACTCACAACTTCTACAACTACTGCAATAAACCAATCACCAAATACAATTCAAACTGTCATTCTCAGTTTTCTTTATGTAAATATGACTTTATTATATTCCCAGAGTGATATAGGGTTTTTTAAAACATTACTTTCTAGTTTTACAGTCTATGCATTCCACACGGAAACATGTTACAGTGTCACTATTGAAACAGTTGTTTGGACAGCACATTTTCTAAATGTGTATGTTTCAGTATCTCAGTTCAATAAATCAGAGGGCTAGTGGGACTACATGTAATGAAGAGAAAACTACTATAATGTGAACAATCAAATAGAGAGCATCAAAATGTGCACAGCCATGTGAAATGCTGAATTTCTCGCAGCTTACCATTGCAAATATCTAAAAAGCAGATGGTAGACTTTTGGAAAATTAAAATTAGGTTGAAGGAGGGATAACTTATAAGGAATATGCACATCCCACATTCATTTGGAGTAAACAGGTCCTGCAAGTTTTTATATTCTCTCAAAAACTTTCAAAAATCTATTTGACAAAAGGTGACAGTGGCCCAAAAGAAATATGTGAATACAGCACAGAGAATAATGACGTATACATATCACTGTCTATTGTATTAAAATGACTGCTGGTCTCCATTATAACTGACTTATCACACCTCAGACAAGCTATATTCTGACTATGTAAGTAAACAACATTACTATGGGATCAGACTTACGCAGCCAGTAGAGCTCGCAGGAGATCATCTGCTAAGGGCAGCCTGAAGGACTTGCAAATAGTCCTGCACTTGTTACTGGGCAGCAATCCGCACCTATGCAAACAGAAATGTTTTCTATAAGTTTATGCTTCTTACAAATATCGAAATATAAAAACATTAGAATCATCTCTTAAAAGGATACAAGGTGTATATTAAAAAGAAGGAAATACTTGTGGAAAGGAAAAAAAATTCTGCAAACCTTGCCAGTAATGACCCCTTCAAACAGATCCCTGGAGCAAAGCCTTGGCTACATCTGGAATATACTTTGAGCAGACATTAATCTGGCAGGTGCCCAAACCTGGCTTGTTGTTGGTCTTACAAGTTCACCTCCCTTCTCCCCCACTCCTTCTCACATGGGGAACCTGAATTAAAAACTCTGATTTCCCATAATGTACAAATGCGGGGTGCACAAGTTAACTGTAGTTAGCATCCCCCACAAAAGGATTCTATCAGGATTCTAGTTTTTCAGAGAAAAGCTAATTCCAGGTGACCCACACACCTGCATCCACATGTCACAAGTAACCAAAGTTAGTTTATAACTGGAAACTAAATTCAAGAAAGGAAAGGGGAAGAGCAAGTCCTATGCAGAAGCCTAGCAATAAGCCAGCCTCACGCATACACCAGTTTTAATGTTCACTTAAAAATTATGGCTAAAAAAGATGTCTGAGCATAACTTCTGAGTCCAGAAAAAGCCAGTACATGTAAACAGCAACCTTCCCCTTCTCCAGCCACCAGCCAACTGCAGGGTCCTGGAAGAAGACCTGTGCATAAGGGAAAGAAACTAGTTCTGGCCTTCTTGTCTCCTTCCTCCCCACCCTGTTTGGCAGGGGGAAAGGAAAAACAAATCTCCAGGCACGTGTTTGGTCTGCCTGCCACACCCCAGTCAAACAAAATCCTCCCTGCCCGCCTCTGCTCCCTCAAGGACTCTGCTTCCAAGAGGATTGGTGCTGGCAACAGAGAAATACTAATCTATCTTCTCTTTTAAATCTAAAGTTTTGAGCTGACTAAGCTGTTTTGGCTTATAACTTGTTAATAGTATCAAAAACGGTTTTTGTGGTAATAAAATCCAAGCCCTGTGATAGAACACTTAGTAAAGATAAAGCATGTCTGGTAAGGAGGGGAGACAGAGAAACAACAGCATGCCATTCTGTCACTTAAGTGGTCTTGCAGACCAGCCACATTTGTCACTTGCATTCATGTAATGAAAGAAGCAAAGTTGTTGAGTCATCATCAAACTAACATAGCAAATGATCTAGCCTTAAGCAATATAATATTTCCATTTGAACACAAGGGGATGCACCATGAGAGACTACGCTGCAACCAGAAAACCCACAAATCATGGAGCCTTACTCCTTTGTACAAGTGGAAATACCTCCCACTCCCAACAGTGTTAGCAGTCAGACCTTCTTCCTACAGAAGGAGCAGTTTAGCACATAGGGAGAAAGAAGTAAATACTCTTCATACAAATATCATCTTGAAAATCATAAATATGAAGCACTGCCTGGCCCAAAAAGACACAAAATAGATGCCAATCAAAGACAAGCCAGAGACAATCCTGGAAAAATACTTCAGAAGGTGAATCAAAAGCATCCTAAGGAGATGTATAATTTAGGAACAAAGGGTCTTCCAAGATGTTATTACCTCACCTTGGACTAATCTTGTCAAGATCCAGCCTCACTTCCCCCTGACTCATTTACTCCTATTAGCAACACTTAATGCTATTCACAAAACCTGGTAACTTTCCTATCTGATACTCATTGAGTCATCAAGAACATTAGCAACTATAGTTCACCTCAGGTAAATTTACATTTTTCCAAGATCAGTTGTTCATCCCTGGAAAAGCAATCAAGTAACTGTTTTGAGGGTAAATATGTCAGCATAGACCCAGGGAACATTTTCCCTATAACTGCAGCACTCTGCTCCATTGTGGTGTGCATGTGTTTTTGAATCCAGACCTCACACCCCCATGTGGGCATCCTCCTTCTCTTTGTGAAATACTAGCATTTGGCTGCTGCCTCCAAATTGGTAATTGTATAACCTTCCCCAATTGCTTTTTCCCTCTCCTCCCTTTATTTCCTCTTAATTAGCTAATGTGTGCTTCAAGTGTGTTTTGTGTATATATATTTTGCTGTCTTTTATTTCTTTTAATAAAAAGCCTTACTGGTTGAACTCCTGACTGGTTTATTCTGAGAATTCTCTAAGGGAAAAATCCCTGTAAATATTGGTGGAAATCACAGTGGCCCCCCTCTCACTTTCTCCCCTTTAAGCTAATTCTCCCTGTTAGTTAGGAGACTGCCTCTTTGGATAACAACAGGACACCTTTGGATGCAACTCAATGTATTTAGAATCAGGTTATAATTCCCACAGATTTCAAAGGGCAATTTAATCACCTTTTAAACTCTCTACAAGAGAAATCAATGACTGCATTATGTCAACAAAATGTTGATTCCCCTATGCTGATGGGAGATAGATCACATGAGGAGTGTGGCTAGTAGATGTTAGTAGGGCAGAGCCAGCATTCAGAATGAAACTGGGCAATTTTCCTGCCATGTTTCTTTTGTGAAAACACTGGAAGCAAATTCCATATTCTCTAGTTTCTTAGACAGGAGAGAATTAAAACATTCAGGTTTCTCAGAGAAAACAGAATCCTTACTTGTCTCTGTCATTGTATACAAAGGATGCCAAAAGTTGACCAAAGTTCTCAAAGCTACTTTTCTTCAGATGTTCCTGGGACACAGCTAGAAGGAACGTAATGTCCATCTCATTCTTATCTCTTACACTGTAGTATCGCCCAACAGTCATAATTTCATGTTCTGATAATTTTCCATCTGAGATATTCATCATCACATTTCTGTGAAATTCAAAATAAATAATTATGTCCATATGAAAGAAAATACTATAAACAATTAACTTCAGGCCAATAAATGATACTTGTTTTCAGTCCAAGAACTTGTAGGCTTCATCTTCCTGGGTACACTTTTAAGAAGAGACAGTGAGAAACATCTATGTTGTGCATCATTATGGAACTTTAAAAGTGAGACAACCAAACCACTGTCCGGAAATCTAAGTCTGATGAAGCTTCAAAGCTTCTACACAAGAATGCTTTGGAAGGAAGGAAGTGACTTTCTGTGAGTGTAGAAACACGAGCAGAACTGGACTGAAATAAGTTTCTTCTTATGAAAAATAGAAGCATCTAAAGAATGGACTAGGAAATATAGTTTGCATCTTTGAGACATGCTGTATCACTGGACCAGACATTTTGCAAGAACAGCCTAGGTAGGGTAAGCTGTTTTTCTGTCACCAAAATACATGGATGGTATAGGTGTCATTTTAAAATGAATTTTCAGTGTTCAATTACTCTGAACAAAAAAGAGATTGCAAACACCTGTTTTGTCAGCACCCAAGGAAAATTTCAAGGACTTGACAGCTGATGGGAAAACTAAGAAGGGGTTAAGGGAACTCTTTTTAATGTTTTAATTTTCTTTAATCACGTCCTTTGTGACACCTGAATACTGCAGTAGAAAATATTCTTCCAAGGTTATAGGACCCACTGTAGTCAATATCCATGAACTGAAGTTTGCAAATTACATTTGTTCACACAAAGCATATACTGGGGAACAGCTGCAAACATTTATAAGACTAAAAAGTATTGTCTGCATTGACCTAGTATCACAGCAATTCATTATAGGGTTATGTTTAACTAGCAGCTTCATTAAGACTTGTTTTAGTCAAGCTCCACAGCATAATGAAATACAAAACTGTCATCAGTGTATCAGATTATATGCTTGTTTTATCTACTTATCAAGCATAAAGTGCCTTCTTGAGTATTTTAAATTCATGTATGAATATCTGCTATTTCTTATACCATGAAGATAAAACAAGGCAAGTAAGCTTTTATATATGTACAGCAAACCCATTTTCATTAGAACCCTATGCAACTCATTTTCTGAGTTAGAGCTTGTGAACACTTTGAGACAGGGAGAATGTATGTTTCTTGCATTTGTTCTGTTTTCCAGCTTGTTCTGAATGATTTTATAATAAGGACAGCAAGTAAACAAGCAAAAAATACATCTGTAAACATCTGTTTTGTCAGCACCCAAGGAAAGTTACAAATTTGCAAAACCTATATGAGTTACTAAACCAGTTGCAATGCAGCTGATTTAAAGACATTAGTTTGCAAAGGTCACTCAAAATGATTGTGTACATCAAACACACACTTGGTCTGTTTACTGCTAACTTTCTTGGGCACGTTTGTGTGTGTAAAGTGCCATCAAGTTGCAGCCGACATGGAGACCTTGTAGGTTTTCAAGGCAACAAGCTAGCAGAGGTGGTTTGGCATTGCCTTTCTCTGAATAGTGACTCTGGAATTCCTTAGTGGTCTCCCATCCAAATACTAAGCAGGGTCAACCCTGCTTAGCTTCTGAGATCTGATGAGATCAGGCCAGCCTGGCTATACATTTTATATTTGTCAATTATGTATTTTTATGTTTGACAGTCAGCATGGTTAGTGGTATCAGATTATAGTTTAACAAGCCCTGGGCTCAAATCTTCATTCCTAAAACTCAGTAGGCAACCTACTGCAACCAGTAATGCTCACTAAGCTACTCTGCAAAGTTGTTTTAAAGACAAAATAGGAAGTGAGAGAACAACATACCTGCTTGGAGTTCTTTGGAGAAAGAGTGAGATACAAATGAGAAATATGCCACAATGAGTTCTTGGATTTGGTGAGATAAAAATCAAAGCAAACACATGAATCAAATGCTGTTACAGAACTCTTTAAAGCAATCACTGGTGTGAGATGTCAAAATGTTGCAAATGCTTACAAAAATTAAAAATAAGCATTTTCTAATAGACAAAATACTTATTTTTCATAAAGATGCAGCAGATAGACAGACAGAGAATCCCACATGGAAGTTCAACATGCAGAGAAGCAGGTCAAAAGAAAGCTCCATGGCTCCTGTTACTAAAAAGGCTATGTTTAAGCCTGCTTATGGTCTGTGAGATGAAGACAGGCAGACTATCAACAGGCCTGCAGACTTCCTCATTCTTTCTTACTGATGGGGACCTCACACAGATAGGATTCTAAAACTTAAGAGCACTGAATTAAATTGTCTTCCTGAGACATGTATTCCTCAGTGTTACCTGAATTCATCATAGTCCATAACAGTCGTATGCTGAGGATCAGTAGCTGCAAAAATCTGCTTAATCTCTCTTGACCTTGGCTCTCCTATTGCTTTCAGTTTGTTCAAGATGGTGTTGATATTGGCCATGGCAAACTGAAAATCGGTGGCAACAGGGAAAAGAACAGAGATTATATTCAAAACAGACAAATCATTTCAGTGAACAACAATAAGAAGACCAAAGACTGTAATAGCTTATTATATACAACTATATAAAATGGGGCCAGGTGAGAATGCACGTGAACCTGTCCATGCACTGAAAAAATCATTTAAAGGCTTATCATCTACTGCATCTTGTGTGACTGCCCCGTAACAAGGAGTGCAGTAAGTTGGAAAACAGAGACTTTGCACTGAACATTAATATGAAATGTGAGCCAAAAGTGATGCAGCCATCTCACCTAAGTTGATAACAGGCAACAGCTGTTTAGAAACTGGGTGCAGAGAACTGAATGCATTGGCCCAAAGCCACATGTGTACCTGAGCTGGATCTCAGTGTCTTGAGTTCTTTAGGGTATGATGAGATGATATGTTAAATGTGACTCGGGTGAGGGAAACCCCAACCAAAGGCACATTACCATGTGACCCAGGATTCACCTTAAAAATGTGGGGTAGTATGTCTGTGGAGGGCTAAACATTTTCCAAGCACAATGTGGCTGCAGGAGGAGTTACCTCACTCTATCCCTTCTACAGAAAAGAGCTGGGCAGACACATGGAACTCGTAATAAGACAAACAGCCCACCCTCATGGCCCTTTTCAGCTAGTGAAGCGCATGGGGTAGAAAGGAGGGAATGAACAAGCCCCTGCAGCCACATCATGCTTGGGAGATGTTTAGCCCTCCACACACTATTTCGAAGTGATTGTCAGGTCACACATCAAATGCAAATTGGGTTGGCATTTCCCTCAACTTGCATTTAACCTATCATCTAACCTAATCTTATTCCCAGTAGTAAGGACTTGCAAGTTCAGTTTCAGACCCTCTTTTGAAACCTCTGGAAAAAATGCATCATCACATCTAAAAATATAAAATTCTAGAAGTTTCAAAAGAACAGTTTAAATTTTGTAGCTACGCACAACGTAATGCAATCCAAAAAAATGCCTCCAAGATTACATTATCCTTTTCATCATCCTATTTACAGCTGCTTCCTATCTGGGTTACACTTTTACTCCAGGAGGGCTGCACAAATGCTATGGCAAGAGGCAACCATAACAACTATCAGATATTCTTATGGGTTGTGTTTAATTAGCATCAGTTCCTTTATCTGTTGCATAGGAAAATTAACTTGACAGCACAGACTCTATAATCAGTTCCCTTTTGTTGCCTTTTTGTTTTTGTTCTTTATGGAAATGCAGGATTAGGATATTATTAAAGTAACTTTGCAAACTGGATTCATTATGCACATAGAAACTCCATGACATTTACCAAACATGCTATCTTGTATGTATCTTGCGTACAATAGGTTGAAGAAATGGACAAATTTCACCATTACGTGTTCAGTCAACCAACAATGTATGTGTGTTGATCTTGGAGTGAATAAACAAAGGTTTTCAGAGCAACCATTACTGAAGAAAGATAATAATACTGCACATGGCTCAAATGCCAAATAAGGATTGGAAAGCACAGCTTGCCTCAGTTGCATGCTTCTCCATGTAGTTGAAAGCATACTCATCAGCATCCACCACAAGGAAGACGTGGCCATGGAAACACAGTTTGGCTCCAATATACAGATCCTGGGCCATGTAGTACTCAGACAATTCACTCTTAAAGAGCTCCTGCCCGGGCTTCAGAACACGACTTCTTTCCAGGAATTTCCCACCAAGTACCCCTGTAACAAAACAACAAGCTGGATCTTTCAGAGAACTCTATTAGATTGCACCCTAAAATAACCTGTCATCCAGACTGAACTGCTCATACTAGTATCTAGGCAGCAGTTATTTCCACATTTCTACAAAATGTAATGTTCATAAAATACTTCTCTTTTATTCTCACAGAATTTTGACTTCTTTCACACCTGTATTAGAAGCTGCACTTTCAGCTAAGAAACTGGGTGCATCTAGTTGTTCTTAAGCTGGTAAACCCATTGGGTGGCAGGTGCTTGATCCTTCCTGTGAACTATACTGTACTGAATCATAACCATAATTGTGATAAGGCAAATAAATGGTTACAACTTGTTGAAATATAACTTAGGGATTTTCCTCTCATTACAAGCATGTGTGCGCGCAAGACTGTACAGATTAAACTGTTTCTGTCACATAAAAGTAATGCACATCTTATATCATCTGTCTGAAGAAAGCAATTGCAAAAGTGTTATATGTTTAAAAAGAATAACATATCCAGAGAAAGAGCTTTTCCAGTGTCTCAAAATGAGACACTGCCATTGTGCAGAGTGCAGGAAACTGACATCACACTCACTGCATTCTAGAGAAGGTTTGCCAACTGTAATGCTTTATGCTGAACAAGCAATCTGCTAACTTAAGTATGTCTGTGGTTCATTTCCTGTTTATAGCTGCACTCCCAACCAAAAGCCAAAAAGTGTGCATTTGAAACATTTGATGGTGTCTTGTGTATTATTTGGTAATGTAAGTGAAATAAAAAGGAATGGACTGTATAGGAAAAGGCCATTTAGAGTAACAATTATATGTGACTGCAAAACCCAGAGTACTTATTCATCCAGAGTTTGGTACAGAAATTATCTTTGTTGAACAAAACTGAAAGGTGAAAAATGCATTAAAGGTAATCATCAGGGTCTGACTTAAGCCTGTAAAAGCATGAACATTCAGAGTCAAGAATAGAAACCAACTTCTTCCTATTTAGTTAATGACTCATCAAAAACGGTCAGTATGAGAAGATGGCTACATAATTACCTAGTCAACCAAAACTTTTAATGTCATTATTGATTCTAGATTTGTCTCACTAAAGACATTTTCATAATGCTTAAGGTAAACAGAAAGCATTCTTGAAAAGAAAAAGGTTTGGCCAAACAATGATAAACCAGCATAAAGGTGGCAATACAATCCAAACTAGTTTCTCCCTCTTTCCTCCCGCCTCACAAAATTTTGGAAAACAGGAGAAAATTGTAAAACTTTTAAAGCACGTCGTCATGTTTATCCTAGCATAGGCAGCACTACAGAAAAATTTCCATAAGTCCTGAATTCAACAGTTCCTCATCATAGATTCTCTTGCATGACTGAAAGTAAAGTTCAATCCTTTTACAATTCTACCACTGCCTCAAAGATCTGTATTGTGTTACCACCCTGATAAGAAAACATGAGAGTGGAGAGGAACAGAACATCTAGGCATCACTATCATAATTTGGCATTTCATAAGGGCAAGTACTGAGCTGCAGATATACTTGCATGAAGTTCTGCAGCAAATGTCCATGAAATTCTGCAACTAAGCTAAAAGAGAATGCACTTTTCTGCAGAACTCTTGTGCTAATATCAGTCCATTTCCTGTTTCAAGGCTTAATATTAACTGAGGGTAAAAATGGCTTACAGAAGTCTATGAAAAGCTGAATCTTCATATTCCTCCCAGACTCTTTCCCACAAACTTAAATGAGGCAAAGTCCAGGCCTAGTACATCAAGACATCTTTCTCAGTGAGTGCCTGATTACACCAAATTCACATCTATACAATTTAATAATAAAAATACTGTTACCTTCCCTTAGCCAGCTTGCTTGCAAGTAGTGTCTTACCTGTATTTCTTTGCGGGGGCTCAAACACTGAAATGGTATCATCACTAAGAAAATAAGAAATTATGAACTTCCGTTCCTTGTCAATGGGATCAGTAGTAATAAATTGTGCAAGAAACCGCAGTATATTGCTTTCGAGGCCTTGTCTATGATGACAGAAGCAAAAAAAAACGGTATATGACAGAAAGTGATTCACTGATCCTTCTTTCAACTGGACATATGTTGCCTTGCTATTTGTAAAAATAATGCAATGTAAAACAGTCTCGACCAAGTTTTTAATGTCAGGGAGACCATGTCATTAGTTAATAAGTTGATTTGCATGTCTAAACCTATTTATTATTGAGGGGACTGAACTGGCAAATCCATAATACCAAAACTTGAGGGATCTTAATATTAATGTTAATTTTAAAAATCTGTTTTACTGTTATATGCATGACAAAAAACAGTATAAAATGCTATAATTATATACAAAGATTTTAAAAACTGGTGGTTCATGGCCAATTCTACTCTACATCAAATGAGAAGCCCAATTTTTTAGGATACTGGACTGATTGTACAGAATACTGCAAATCTGGACTTTTTCTGCATTATGCCACTAACATTTTCCCATGCAAACCATATTCACTTAGACATATACATTTATTTATAAATTCCAGAAAAGTATAATAAATCCCAGAATCCCTTGCAAATTTAAAGATAACTGCTAGGTAGTACAGTGTATCAATAACTACATAGGAGATGCAGGAAAAGTAAAAGTGAATGCAAGAAGAAAGAATACATGTCTTCCTGCACCCATGCCTAAGTGTTACTGGAATTCTCATGAGCTATTTGATATTTGTGGCTCTTGTATTTTTTTTCCTGGAGGGGGATGGGTTTGGAGCAAAATGTTTAAGGTTCATAAAAACCTATGTATTTATTTTGAAGTGATGATAAGAACCTACATTCTGATATTGTCTGATTTATAAGTATGTCAAGTATTGTGAAGCCTGTAATATATACTTTTACATTACAGTTAGCATACATGCTTAGAGTTGCAGGGCATAAATATCTTTAAAAATACTATCTCTTGATAAACAAAATGTAATGACAATTCTCTTTCCCTGTTTGCTGTCCAGTTCTGGAATCTGAAAATAGGGAAGGTTCTATCAGCTACTTCAGATTTAGATATACCTGTCTTTTTCCATGAACTTCTTAAAGTCCTTTTGGGGTGGTTTGGGAAGCAAGCCCATGCAGGAGCAAAGGGAGTCTTCTTCAGAGCCAAATCCATTGTATGGTGGAATCTGCCTTCTGACTTTTGGAGGTGGTGGAGCCTTGTATGGTACTGGAGCAAAGTCCTCTGTAAAACACAATTTGCAACCACCATTTTACTCCTCAGTTCCCAAATATGTTCAGAATGTTCTACATCTCGATTACACACATGCATTGCTGTCTACAGAAACGAAACTGCTCTCCCCTTCGGCAGGTGAGTTTTAGAAAAGCAAATATTTTCTCTGAACAGGAAACCCCAATTTTGAAAACATTTTTCAAGTTTCTGTTCTCTGAGAGCAAACTGCTATTGATATTTTCCTCTGCTTTCTATCAACTTCTCTCCATGGATGGGAAAACTCAAAATATTTCCCTGATCCTGGGCAGACCTCCAATAAGTAAAGTCCTTATCCTAGCAATTGAGTCCTGTTTAAAAAAAAAAAGCTAAATTTTCAGTCCCTCCTCTTTTCTCAAAAATAGCATTCATACTTATTAACTGATTTGAATTATTTTCTTAAATATAATAAAGTCATAAATATGACCCCAGTAAACAATCTCCAGCTCACATATGATCACTCTCCCCTCTACTTACTAACAGCTGGGTTAAGCAAAAGCATTTGGGGTTAAGCCAATTTAGTTATACTGAGTTCAGTTGGTTTACATCAGCACATTTTAATTTTAAAAGATATATTATAGACAGAAGTCTATACATACTGAGCTCGCAAATCATCAAAGTTTAGATGTACAGTGAATTGCAAATAATGGTAAGCATGTGTTCATTGAGAATAAAGAACAGTAAAGATTTCAAATAGACTGGTTCCCCTGGTATCAGAATCACAGGGCTTGTATAACAAAAGAAACTCTGATTAAGATCTCTCAAACATTCCAACAGTGCCATCTAGTGCAACTATAGTGGATGGCTTAAAGAGAACCTGCAAGTTTCATTGGCATCCCTTAAGGAAAGCAAAAGTTGTCAGCTGTCAGGTCGTTGGTGTTGATCCCATTTGGCAACCAGAGACTATACCAGGTTCAATCTGACCTCAGCCACAACACAACCTGTGAATGAGCACTGCATGACAGGAAAAGATTTCTCTTGCCTTCTTCTCTCAGAGGCATTGCTGCCACTTTCCTTGCTTTGAACATTGGAAAGGACAAATGTCTTCCCATTTAGCAGTCTCAGAATCTCTTCAGGCCCGGAATGCCGGGTAGAAAGAAACCACTGCAAGAGATGGTGAGTCTCAAACATGGAACACAATCCAAACCAACTTCTCTCCCCACCTCAGCCCCCAGCTAAAATTTGGAAGACAAGAGAAGGTTATAAAACTTGTAAAACACATCATCCCGGCATAGGCAGCACCAGGGAAAGAATTGTCATAAGTTCTTAATTCAACAGTTTCCCATCATAGACTCTCTTGCATGACTGAAGGTGAAGTACAACCCTTTCACAATCCCTTTACAACTCCTTGAAAGATCTAGTCAAAAGTTCCAAAGGGACCATATTAGTCTGATATAATCAAAGCACCTTGTGGCATCTGTGACGGTAATGAACGGGTTAACATGAAAACTAAGGACGCATAGAGCCTGCGTCAAGTGATCTGAGGGTGGGGGCCAGAGTGCTCGGAACTCTCAGAGGTGATTGATAGCTAATGGCTGAGGGCAGTTAGTGTCAGACGGAGTCTGAGGGAGACTGCTGAAGAGAGCAGTTGGTCTGAGAAGGAGCTGAGACAGGAGCTGAGGAGAGTCTTCGAGAGAAGCAAAGCTCACTGTTCACTCTATTTAGACAGCCACGGGGTTGTGTGTGACTAGAGAAGAGTCACAGTAAAAGACCTGAGAGGTTACAGACACAGAGACACTTCTCTTAAGAGCTAAAGAGGTGGTTGAGGGAAAGATGTGGGTCTAGAAGTCTGAAGGGCTGGGAGAAGAGACACCAGTCGACTTAAGGGACTTGGCACATTATACCCAAGAGGCCAACCTAGAATAGTGTTGGAGAGTGAAAGCTGTATGATCTGTGAAACCTGAGAGACCTAAGTGAACTAGATATTATAAAGCCTGAACTACGAAGAAACTGTTAACTGCTTGAGATACAATATAGCCCATGTATATATTTCCCATTCCCCAGTTGAAGACGGTGTGTGTATGTTAATAAATTTCTGTGGTTTACTTTAAAGTTCTCTGGTGCCAGTATATTGGGAAAACTATCAAAGCTGCTGTGGTCCCCTACAAACTGAGTTCATATCCATCTGAAAGCAAAACAAAACCCCCGAAGAGACTAGTAGTGAGAAATCCATATTACACCCACCCCTTGCGTTTCATAGTCGTGAGGTAAAATTCAAAAGGAAGAACTGAGGCTGAAGAGGGGCTGGGGTAGCCATAATCCGCATATAGAAGCGATCCAGTGAGACCGCGAGGCGCGCTGTTATAGCATCTTAAAGACTAACGGTTTTGTTGTGGCCTACACTTTTGAGAGCCACAGTCCACTTTTTCAGAAACACTAAATACTGCATTCAGTTGGCAGGTATAAACAGAAAGGAGGCTGAGAGAAGTTATTACAAAATGAAGACAGAAGATGGGGAAATATGTAGGTATGCTATATTACTATAGAGCACATATGAAACAACACAGGCCTGCCATCCCCTCAATCTGGGTAGGGGATTCCCTGGTTTTGCAGGCTCCACCCACTTCAAGCCAGCTAGCTGGTTAGGGAAAACACTGCCCCAACAGCCATGATGTTCCTTTAAATCTCTGCAGATTTAGAAGAAGCTTGCAAACTGTGTTTTGGAATGTGTATGTGTGTGTGCCTTTAAATCTCAGGATGCAAAAGCTACATGGGAAGGCATGAGCAGGCAGAGCCATGTGGCTCTTCCCAGTGAATGTGTAAGGGAGGAAGAGAGCACAGCCCCTCTGTTTATTTTGCATTCCATTCAGAAGTCATTTGTATAGTAAAATAGATAGTAAAGAGTTAACTATATGCTGATTATGAGATTGAGGAAAACTCCACCCCCAGGATTTCTGTCTTCCTAACTTTCATTTTTCTGTGTTAGTCTGAAGAAGTTGGTTGAAATACAGCAGACTGTGACATTCAGCAACTCTCATGAGTAAAGCTCCCAGTGAAATCACAAAAAACGTGGGCTTGCAAACGGTTTATTTTGGCTGCTTTGTGAGCATGTGTATGTTTTCACTTCCATTTAGTGGAAAAGTAGCTGCTGGGGAATCCTATGAAGAAGAAGAGAAGAAGATATTGGATTTATATCCCGCCCTCCACTCCAAAGAGTCTCAGAGCGGCTCACAATCTCTTTTACCTTCCTCCCCCACAACAGACACCCTGTGAGGTGGGTGGGGCTGGAGAGGGCTCTCACAGCAGCTCCCTTTCAAGGACAACCTCTGCCAGAGCTATGGCTGACCCAAGGCCATTCCAGCAGGTGCAAGTGGAGGAGTGGGGAATCAAACCCGGTTCTCCCAGATAAGAGTCTGCACACTTAACCACTACACCAAACTGGCTCTTTTGAAGGCAAAAAAGAGGAGGAAGAAATGAAGACTATTCAGGGGAACTGTAGTGCTGTATTTTTATTTAGTTATTTGTTTATTTTAGGGAAGGGGAAAGTCTCCTGGCTCTACCCACAAAGTCCCCAAATATTTCCTGAGTTGGACCCACCAACCCTAAACCAACACCCAGTCAAAAGAATAAACAATCTTCTCAGAGTTAACTCCCAAATGGTTTACGAGCACTGTACACAAAACTTCTAATGACAAGGTCTTGAGATAAGCCAGCCAAAGGCAGTCACATTTCAGTCCCTTAATTTCAGCAGAAGAGATTCCAACACATTCTTAGCTCTCAAGACAGGAATCAATATTTAATAAAATTAAACCCCAACAGGATTTTGCCCATGGTTTTCCTTGACCCAAGGAGCCTTGCTATGACATAGTTGCACTCTAAGCTGATGTTCAATTTGCAACCCTCTGTGGTGCAGTGCAAGAAAAGAACCCCAAATGACATCTTTTAACAGCTATTAAATTTCAGTTTCCATCATTTGGTTTCCTATCATTGCATTCCATTTGGATTCTCAGAATACAGCAACCAAACTGATAACAGTGTAAATAAATCCTGTAGGTGGGAGTCACACATCCACATATATCATAACACATTTTAGATTAAAATATTTCCAACATTAGGCAACCCCTTGAGTAATATTAGATCAGAATATTTTGACACTGAACAAAAATGAAAGCTTTTAATGCTATAGACTTAAGAATGCTAGAAAAATACATATGGCATAGAAATAAATTGCCAGAAAGCTGGAATAACAAATAACAACAACAACAACAATTGGAGTAGAATGCTATCAGGAAGTTAGGTAGTAAGGTAAAATATCTACTACCTAATACAGGGGTGTCAAACATGTGGCCAGAGGGCTGAATCAGGCCCCTGGAGGGCTCCTATCAGGCCCCTGAGCAACTGGCTGTCATCTACTTTCTTCTCCCTCTCTCTTGCTTCCTTCTGCATCACAGTTTGCTTTGCCAGGCTTGCTCAATCACACAGGAACTACAGAGCAAAGCCTCTATTTTCTCCATTGGCTGAGGCTCCTCCCTTGGGGAGGAAGGATCCCATGGGAGAAGTACAAAGAAAACACCTTTAAGACCAACAAGCACTAATATTTTAAGCATGTTTTAAGGGTTTTTTTTTTTTTTTAAACCCTTTAATTGTGTTTGTCTGTATCCTTTATAAAGTTCATATCTCAGCTACGTAATCTTAAATAGGTACATACATAGCCTGGCCTAACATGGCATGGCCTGGCCTGACAAGGTCTCATTTATGTCCAATCCGGCCCTCATAACAAATGAGTTTGACACCCCTAACCTAACACATCCCAGTCTAAACCTTACCCTCAATATCTATAAATAATAAGATTTTACAACATCCTTAGTAAGCGTATTTTATTGCTGTACTGATCAGAGTTAGGAATTCCTCCCCCATAATTGTTATTTAAATATAATCTCCTTTAATTTAGATTCACAATGACTTGTCCTGCTCTGTGAGAACAAATGTTTCAAAGCATCCTTGAAATCCATATACTCTCTCTCTCAGCCACCAAACTATGGCCGCCATCTGTGGATAGCTAAATCCATGCGAAAGCATTTGCTGGAGGAAAATGTGAGCCTGGGAATCACGTTGGAAGCCATGCTGGGCCTGGCGAGGAAGTGGGAAGGAATCTCCTTCAATTTTCACCTGCTCAGCCAAAGCAGGGAATAATTGCAGGGACTGCAGGCCTGGACACTGAAGTGATGGATGCCAATAGCCAGGATCAGAAGAAGATTTTGGCAACTGTTCCAGAGCCTAGAAGCCACCGGTGGGCCCAGCCACAGCAGCAGAATCCAGAAACTACAGCAGAGCCCAGCAGCAGTGATGGGCATGAACCTTGTCAAAAACCTAGATTTGTCCCAAAAATTGCCCAGTTCATGAGGTCATGTAATCACACCTGCAATGAACCTCCATGGTTTTTACAGAGGTCTATGAAGTTTGTGTCAGCGGTTCATGCGGCAGAAACACCAATAGTGTCCCTTCAAACACCAAAAAGTGGCCCTTGTGAGACCTGGGAGAGCAGAGAAAAGTGTGAAAGAGCCTGGATCAGGGTGAAAGGAGATGAGGGAGAGGCAGAGGAGGGGTGCACACCAATGGCAGTAGCGCAGGAAAGAGACAACCAATGATGCAATTATGGAGGCTCAGATTCAAATCCCCAATCAACCATGATGCTCACTGGATGATTGTAGGCTAGACATGCTTTCTCAACCCAAGCCACCTATAGGATTATTGTGAAGACAGAAAGGAGTTAGGGGAATCCATGTATGCCACACTGAACATCCTAGAGGAAGGACCTATGTGCTATTAGCCACCCATGCCCCACATCTTTGAGCAGCTAAATCTGCAGATGAGGCCACACAGAGACTAAACAGATTTTTTAGCAAATGTTGGGGAAAATCTGGAAATAAAAAAATACATGGGAGGGGGTTAAATCCCCTGAAAAGAAAAGTAGTAATCCCCCCCCCCAAAAAAAGTAGCTCCAGTGGCTACTGCAGTCCCTGAATCACAATGGGCCAATGGCTGCGTCTGTACAGCCCAGGATCCAGGTGGGGCATGCCAGCAGCAGCCGCACAGCCCAGATGCCCAGCTGGGCCTGGTGGTGGCCATCATATAGCCCAGGAGCCATGCAGGTATGCCACAAGCAGCAGGCAACCCTGGAGTCGTGCTGGGCCCACCAGCAGCAGCAGTCCAGCCACTGAATCATGCTGAGCCTGGCGTGGCAGCTGCCAGAAGCAGCACAGCCCCTGAGTCCAGGGCAGCCCCTGGGCCAGTTAAAAAAGTGGGAAGGATAATCCCCCCCCCCCCAAGTGTCATGGACCCACACTTGTAAATATCTGATAAATAAAATCCTTCCTAAATTGTGGTACTCCAAAATTAACAAAGTACTCCACACACAGTTTTGCAGATAACAAACAAAAAGGCAATATATCCCCTCAGGTCTTGGACATGAAAGAATTGCTCATGAAGATAAAGATGGCATTAGCTTTCTTGGTCAGAGCATAAAAAGTAACTTCATTTTCAGTTTGGCATCAAGCATGACTTCCAATTCTGTTTTACCGTTTCTACTAGTCTCTCATCTAACTGTGATATTGACTCTTCCTTAAAGCAAATTTCATTTCAACCATTTAGTCCAGCTCTCAAGTTGATCGGGTATATTTTGGATTTTTAGCCTTTCCTTTAAAAGATGTTTAGAACATTTTCTCAGTTTTAAACCATCTGCAGTTTTAAGTATTATTCCTTATTTGCTTTTATCTTCCTCACTTAGGAAGATGTGACCACTACTCAGCTATCACAGATCCTAGATGCATTTATTTAGAAGTAGATCATACTGATTTCAACAAGATGCACAGTTCAGCTAGATAAGACACTGTAAAATGTCCTGTCTCTTTAAATGTCCATTAGTAGCAGCCATGGCAGAAGCAGTTGGGCTGGGGTAACAACCCTTTCCCTCCATTTGCTGTTTTCAAGATTAAAATACACCCCTCCTTGCAGCTGCTATTTGAATCCATAAGGAAACCTAATGAGCACTTTTAAGATTGCCCTATGAAGGAAACAGCAGGCAGAAAAGTTTATTTAAAAACCTCCCCCAGCGCTGCAGTCCCAGTTCAAATCTGCCTTCCTATATGCTATCAATGGTAATTTAAAGAGACAGAAAATCCAATCTTAGATCGTCAAAATCTCATCTAGTTGAGCCATCACTCCCAAGTAATTATGCTTAGAATCATAGCTTTAATCAGAAACATGTTCTAAATTCCCTCAAGAGCAAGTTAAAAGATACATTCAGCACATAAATAAGTATTTCTTTCTTGAACTGTAAAGCTATCTTGACGGTTTCTAATTTCAAGAAAGTATCACAGCAAATGACAACAGGAAAGCCAGTTCACCATAACCTGTGATAATTAGGATTTGACAATGGCACAATCCACTTGTTATCTTCTGCAACTGGTGATATTTTAAAAGAATCTGACAGAGATTCACCATTTTAAAAGAGTAGTTAACTTATATCTGTGCACTGAACACATCTGACATCTTTGGGTGGGTGAAGAATATTTCATTTCTGAACTCCAGTCACTTCTTGTTAGATAGATAATTTCCACTTGCAATGTTTTACCAAAAATAAAGTAAAACCATATACATATCCATCAAACATAAAAATATAGACATTATGAAAATAGGTTTATATCCAGACGCAGTTCACTCACCTGGAGAGATGGTAAGAACAGCAGTAATCTGGTATTTTAAAAGACAGACCATCAAGTCCTGAGTAAATGGAAAGCAATTGGAAGAGATACGGGGTCTGACAGATCAGCTGCAAAAACCTGACCACCATTTATGTGAGCAAGAAATTTCATCTTTCAGCCACCCCACTTCCCTTCACAAGCAAATCTGTGCCAGTCACTGAAGTGATGATGGCAGCCCCAGGGGGTCCAGGTCAAGACATCACATCTACTATTGTACTGTTTGCTACTAAATGGTATGGTTTTTATAGGTTTTAGCTAAAATCTCTTTTGCAAATATAACTTACAAAATGTTTTTAAAAGCTGCACAAGTTTACAATGAAGATTAGTACATTGAAGTATCAGTATTGTTACTTACTGACTCCATATTTTGCGCTATAATATTCTTTGGTAAATTCATCACAATCGCAGAGAACTATCTTTCTTCCCCAAACATTGATTACTGACCCTATTCTCAGGTCACAGTCTTTATAAAATTCCTGATGCACAGCTCCTGTCTAGTAATAGGAAATACATACAAAAATCTACATGAATCTCACATTCATATGAACATTTCAGAAGCGGAAACTGAAAACAAAAAGAGATGATGTTTAACAAACTTCCTTATTTCCCACCCAACCCAAGCTGCCTTCTAAAATAACAAAAATACTGAATTTTGAAAAACTTTTAGCAAATGTCTCATTTACTTTGTTAAACAAAGTTATTTATTTAAAGGTCACAGCTACAAAAGTAACTACATTCTTCAGAGTACAGTTGCCTAAACTTGCTTACCTTACGATTGTCCAAAATGTAACGACCTTTATTTCCTACTAAGCCTCCAAACACATTAAGGACTGTCCGATCTGTGATTGTACCAGGTTGGTACAATCCAACTGGAGCATACTGGGTGAGAAAATCAATAGATTGTTAATATTTGCAATGCAACATAATTAATCTGGCCTATCTATAAATGGAAGTTTATAAAATCAGGTTGTATATGCTTTTTATATTGTTGCTAAATGCAGCAATTCATGTGATGTTCCACAAACCATGCAAAACTGAACTAAGGGTTTTATGCACAGGTAACAAGGTTGCATTGTGCAAAATGATTCTCAAATTTACTTGGATAAATGATTATGATCTATACTGCTGTGTATAGCACACTGTAAGTAGGTTTCTATTATGTAATTTTAGTACCACTTAATGTTCCAGGTTAATACTTTTGCTATGCTTCAGTTCTTTCTAGTGGTTCCAGACTTCTAAAACCCTAATGCACTTGTTATTGAATGTTCCATTCTGTTGGCTGTACAGACTCACTATGTGTAATCCGCCTTGATTCCCATTGAGAAAGGCAGGCTAGAAACAATATAAATAAAATAAATACATACATATATTTGGCCAACTGCATCCACCAAGCAGCATATAGTGCTACTGCTAACATCATTCAAAACCAAGCATGATAAAGGTATAGATGAGTGTGACATTTGCGCTCTTCATTATCCAGGGGATGAAACTAGCTGTCATAAATGTTATTTTGAAATTTGAAAAAACCTAAAGCCTTAGAAGTACATAATCCCAACAAATCTTTAGTTGGGATTGTAATGCAAAATGTAGAAGATTCTACAGTGAAATATAAATGACTGTATATGAACTTCATTCCAAGACAGTTTAAATCTGGTCATTAAAAAAAACCACTCAATTAAAAAAGTGCTCAACTAAAAAGGCTCTACAGTTTTTAATGAAGATATCAGAGTGTGAATTTTGGCAAATAGTAGGGTGTGTAGGACTGGGGAGATGCAAAAAGGATTCAGTAATTGTTGGGCTACCCTCATCCATAGAAAAAACATACAGCTTCCCACAGAGGCTGTAATGGGGCATGAGAAGCCAGACAGTCTTTTAAACCCAAACTGAATATAATGGAAATCAGAAGCTTGCCATCTCAGGTTTTTAATATATATGGAAATGTTTTTATATCTAATTTTAATATGTTTGTAAATTGCTAATGTTTTTAAAATGTTGTTAGCCGCCCTGAGCCTGTCGGAGGAGGGCGGGATATAAATCTGATAAATAAATAAATAATAAACCATTTAAGGGTACCATCTCACACTTAGGTACAGCTTCACTAATGTACAGCTTGGGGCACTTGCATGTCCTATTGAAAGAATGAGAGAGATATTTAAGGGTCACCAGCTTGCAGGATTGTATCTGAAACATTCAAGTCACTTCAGATACTAAGGAAATATCTCAAACAGACATGCAGTACCATTTATTTCTTTACCTTTGGTAGCTTCTGCCTATTGAGGAACAGAGGTACAGCATCTCGACCTGCATTCACTGGTATCACTTCTTTTATCTCAATAGTGTCATCAGACAAAAAATAATGTAGCACTAGTTCTCGAATATCCCCAAACATAGTTTCAGTGTCATCCCATACGCCATAAAACCGTAAAACATGTCCATCATGCTCCAAAAACTGGCGAAGCGTATCAAAGCGCTCATAGGGACGCAAAGGTTTCATACTGTCTATCAACTGCACATCAAGAGAGAAGAAAAATTCAGATGCATCAAGTTACACTTTCATGACCAAGTTTATTTTTTTTAAAGAAAACATATAACAGTTTTTTGGGGGGGAAATCTGATTTTTGCACACTTTTGAAAAAAAGTGCTTATTGAATAGTATCAGGAATCACCATGACAAGAACTGCCACTTGTTACAGCGAGTCATTCAGAGTTAAGGCTTGTTTTCAGACATAGTATTTCAAAGGAATTCCACCAAATTAAATATCTCTTTAATGTGAACAAACTTTCTCAGAAAAAGCAGCAGTTCCCAAGACAAGAGGGGGAAAAATCACCTCTTTCTGCAAAACTGCAGTCCCTCTTCCTCCTTTGTTTCTTTTTTAAATTTTCAAACAAGTTTATTTCAAAATACAGAGATACACACAGAATCATATACAGAATTATACAGACACGATCAGACCCACCCAGTCACCCCCCCAAAAAAAACCTTAAAGAAACCCAGATTACAAACAGTAATCAAGTAACAAACTAATGTCAAACCAGCATACATTGCTCATTTGAACCGAATTTGTACAGGTAGAGGTCATATGGCACGTCAAGTTGCAGCAGTCATTTGAAAGGAATCATAGACCAGTTTCTCACTAGCATTGCTCTGCCCCCAGGCTTCTGTTTCCCCCCAGCACAAACGATCGATTTCTCACCAGTTGCTCTGCAGGTGCATTTTGAAGTGGGACTCCTTTCAATTCCCTGCGCAGCATCATAAACCTTAAAAGACAGCATCACAAAACTGCATACAGAAAGACAGGTTGCTTACCTGTAACTGTAGATCTTCGAGTGGTCATCTGTGCATTCACACTCATGGGATAGTGCGCCTGCGCCGATCCCCGAATCGGTACCTGAAAAAGCCCAGGATTTTTTCGCGCTCGGCGCCAATGGGCATGCGCAGGCGTCCCAATGCGCATGCCCACCAACGCCAGCGCGGGGATCCCGCCAGTTCCTTCCTGACCGCCGAAAGCCTCTTACTGGAGGGAGACCGTCAGCAGCGGGGAAGGAGGGCGGGTAGTGTGAATGCACAGATGACCACTCGAAGATCTACAGTTACAGGTAAGCAACCTGTCTATCTTCTTCGTGGTCTCTGTGCTTCACACTCATGGGAGACTAGCAAGCAAAGCATACCTGGAGGTGGGAAGACGGTCAACCTGAAGAAACAGCTTGCAGCACCGCAGCTCCCAACCGAGTCCTCTGCTGAGCATGCACGTCCAGCGCGTAGTGCTTCATGAAGGCATGCAGAGAAGACCAGGTAGCCGCCTTGCAGACGTCGGAAAGGGACACACCTCTCAGGAATGCCACCGACGTGGCCATCGCCCTTGTGGAGTGTCCACGAACAGGTCCAGGTAAAGGCTTCTTCGCCAACAAATAACAAAGTTTAATTGTCTCAGTGAGCCACTTGGAAAGCCTTTGAGACGAAATCTTGGACCCTAACTTGGGGGCAGAGTAGGAGACAAAAAGTTGGTTGTCCTCACGAAAACCCCGTGAACGATTCAAATAAAACAAGAGGGCACGCTTAACGTCTAAGGCATGCAGCCTGCGCTCCTCATCCGAGGAAGGGCTAGGGTAAAACGTGGGTAACCAAACTTCTAAGTTAAGATGAAATTGGGAAACCACCTTGGGAAGAAAAGTAATGTCTGGAGCTAGGGAGACCCCCACTTCCCTGAAGGCAAGGTAGGGGTAATCACAGCGCATCGCCGTGAGCTCCCCCGCACGACGTGCTGAGGTGATGGCAACCAAAAATGCAGTCTTCCAGGACAAAAGTTGTAAGGAACACGTTGCCATGGGCTCAAAAGGACGACGAGTCAACCTGTCCAGAACCAGAGTCAAATCCCACAACTGTGAAGGGGATCTAGAAGGGGGATGAAGGCGGAACAGTCCCTTCATGAACCTCTTAGAGTGAGGGTGAGAAAAAACAGAGTAGCCCTCTACTGAAACATGGAAAGCAGAGATAGCCGCCAAATAAACCTTGATGGAGGAGAATACCAGCCCCTCATCCACCAAGGCTAAAAGAAACTCAAAAATTGCCGAAAGCCCAACGGAGTCAGGCGACGTAGGGGAGTCAGCCACAAAGTTACTGAATTTCTTCCACTTCCTCTCGTAAGAGGCACGAGTGGAAGGCTTCCTGCTGCTTTGGAGGACTTGCTGGACCCTGGTGGAAAACCCTACTGATCGATGAACCACGCCGTCAGCTTCAGGTGGGGCACATTGTGGTGGAGTACGTGCCCGCCCTGGGCCGACAACAGGTCCGGATCTGTCGGGAACTGATAAAATACCCCCCTCGACTGCTGGAGCAGGATCGAGAACCAACTCTGACGGGGCCACCAAGGGGTCACCAGGATGCAACGTGGCTTCTCCTGAACTAACTTGTGGACTACCCTTGTCAGAAGAGGCAAGGGTGGGAACATGTAAAGGAACCAGCCCCCCCCACTGAAGAAGGAGTCCGTCTCCCAGCGAGGCTGGATCCGCACCTCCCCTGGCACAGAACAAGGGGCACTTTTTGTTCTCCGCTGTGGCGAAGACATCTAGCTGTGGGTACCCCCAACGCTGGAACACCGGCTACAGGAACCGCCATTGCAGTTCCCATTCGTGTGGGAGAGCTCCACCCCTGCTGAGAGAGTCCGCCTGAATGTTGAGGACCCCCGGCAGGTGTGTTGCCTTCAGAAAAATGTCCCACTGGAGGCACTCCATCCAGAGGTCCATCGCCAGCGAGCACAGTCTGCGGGACACTGTCCCCCCCTGTCTGTTTATATAACACAGGGCAGTGGTGTTGTCCGTAAGCAGTGCCACAGTCTTCCCTGCTAACAGAGGGCGAAAAAAGCGAAGGGCGAAGTGAACCGCCAGCAGTTCCAAGTAATTTATATGGCACCGACTCAGTTTCGGAGGCCACTGGCCCCCCACACATAGGTCTTCCAGGTGAGCTCCCCACCCCCACATGGAAGCGTCGGTGGCAATAGTCACAGTGGGGATTGGTAGATGAAAGGGAGCCCCTTGACAGATGTTGCTCTCCAATCCCCACCATTGCAGAGATTGGATAGTCCCGGGTGGGATGGAAAACCTCTTTCAGGGCGAATCTCTGAGCGGACGAAAATGGCGTAAGAACCACAGTTGCAGTCCCCTCATTCGCAGTCTTGCGAAACGTAGCACGCTTGTCGTCGCAGCCATCAGCCCCAGCATCCGCTGGAGCTGCTGAGCCGTGCCCCACTGCCTCCTTTGGAGAAGCTGTACCAGATTGATGATGTCCTTTGCTCTCTGCGAAGGAAGGAATGCTCGGTGTTGATCTGTGTCCAGCAGAGCCCCTATGAATTGAACTGTCCTTGATGGAGTCAGATGGGACTTCTCCAGGTTGACCTGCAATCCCAGGGTGCCGAGAAGACGCAGAGTGATGGCAATGTGCGTTGTCAAACTCTCCTTCGACTTCGCCACAAGAAGCCAGTCGTCGATGTATGGGAAGACAACAACTCCCTGAAGACGAAGGCGGGCAGCCACCACACTCATCAGCTTCGTGAACACCCGAGGAGCGGTAGACAGTCCAAACGGCAGGGCCCTGAACTGGAAGTGCCGAGCACCCACTGCAAACCTTAGGAAACGCCTGAACGCAGGGTGGATGCTGACATGAAAGTAGGCATCTTTGAGGTCCAGGGTCGCCATCCAGTCTCCCTGATTGATGAGGGGCAGGATAGTTTGCAGGGTAGCCATTCTGAACTTCTGGTACAGAATGAATTTGTTCAGACTCCGAAGGTCCATGATAGGCCTCAAACCCCCGTCCCGTTTGGGGACCAGGAAGTAACGGGAGTAGAAGCCTCCTGTCCTGGCCTCCGGCGGAACCACCTCTATGGCTTGTTTCTGTAGGAGGTTGTTCACCTCCGCCAGCAGAGGTGGGGAAGGGGGAGTGGTAACTACCACGGACTGGTTTGGGGTCTGAACAAACTCTATTTTGTAGCCCTCTTTTACGATGGACAGTGCCCACCTGTCTGTGGAGATCAACTCCCAGGCAGGCAGGAAAGGGCGTAGGCGGATGGAAGAGCCAACAGTGGGAACAATGACGCGTGCTTGCAGGAAGTCAACCCCCCTGCTTCTGAGGACGAGCCCCCTTAGACTTGCTGGAGGGCTGGGCCCCGTAACGGTTCCTGCCGTTACCAGAGAAGGAGGGTCGTTCAGGCTGTGCAGGCCGGGGACGCCATTGATCACGGGAGAACCTTTGATAGGGCTTCTTGGTCCAGGGCTTAGGCCACTGCTTGGACCTAGAAGTTTTGGGGGTGGATTGGACGCCCAAGTTCTTGGAGGTCTTGACGCTCTTGTCGAACTCTTGCAGCGCCGTGTCAGTTGTGGTGCTGAAGAGCCCGTCACCCTCAAAAGGCAGGTCCTCGATAAAGGTTTTTGTATCTTGGTGGAGTGCCGTAGACCGAAGCCAGGAGTGACGCCTAATGCAGACTGGAGAGGTGATCTGTTTGGCTGAGGCTTCCACCATGTGTTTCGCTGCAACCAGTTGTTGTCTGGCCACAGCGAGACCTTCTTTCTGCAGCTTGGTTGCAGCGGCCTTTTTGTCCTCACTTAGAGAAGAGAGGAACGGGGCAAGTTGTTCCAGCATGGCATACTGATACCTAGCCATGCAGGCTGCATAGTTAGATATTTTTATACCGAGTGCCCCAGCTGAGTAGACCTTGCGGCCCATTCCGTCGATCTTCCTCCCTTCTTTGTCCGGTGGAGCGGAGTGAACCTTCCTGGCCTTCGAGGAGGAGGAGACTACCACCGAGTTAGGGCGTGGATGGGTGAATAAGAATTCAGCCCCCGTCTCCTGGACCCTATACATGTGGTCCAGACGTTTGGATGACACCGGCGTCGAAGATGGTTTGCTCCAAGGTTCCTTGACCACTCGAAGGATCACCTTGGTAACCGGTAGAGCGACCGCAGTGGACGTGTTCTTCTGCATTATGTCGAACACGTTGTCGTCCACTACGGGTTCAGGCTGGGTCACGGGTAATCGAAGGGTGGCAGCGATGCGTTTCACAAGGTCCCCATAAGACTTTAGATCCTCCGAAGGCGAAATCGGAAGATCCTCAGCCGTCTGGGAGACCGGTGAAGGGTCTAAGTCGTGGACTTCACCGTCCGACTCCAATGAAGAATCCTGATGAGTGGAATGCTCTGACAGGATCGGGGTCGACTCTCTCGGTGGAGGTTGAAGCGGCTGTAGCCTACGAGGGGCTTCGACCGGAACGAGCTGTCGATCCGGGGGAACCGACGCCGACGCCGATGCCTTCCGGGAACGATGCGAGACCCTCGACACCGAAGAGAACTCCGAAGCTTGCTCCCAGTCTTGGTAGTCCTCCGGGTACCAACGGCAGGATTCATACCGGGAGTAGGGAGGCTGCCACCGACGCTGCTCCCATGGTGGTATCGGGAAGCGGTGCGGGGTATAGTGTGGATCCCGCCTGGGTCGGGGCTTGAATGGCGGGTCTATGACCGGTGCCGAAGCATCCACTTCCGACGCCGAATCGCTGATCGATCGACGACCTGAGCCCGAAGACGAAGACCGTTGGGTGAGGTCAATCTCCGGCTCCTGCTCCGACCCCGACAGGCGTTGTTGGGCTACTGGGCTTCGGCGCGGGGAAACCCGAATCGTTTTCGGCGGGTTTGCCGATGTCGATGCGCCACCCGACGGGGAAGGAGTGCGAGGTCGCTTACGCTTCTCCTTCGATTTCGCCTTTTTCGGAGCTCGGGTCCCCGAGTCCTCACGGCGTTTCTTAGCGGGCGTATCCACCAAGCCCTCACGGGAACGTTTTGTGGAGCCACGCTCTTCCAGCAGTTCTAAAGTCGGGATCGGCCGATGCGAGCTCCTGTGCCGGGGTGTCAGTCGATTTCGGTGCCGATCCCTCCATCGGTCGATGAGGTCGAAGCGCCGATTCGGTTAACGCCGCCGATAATCGAGCCGCACGGTTCTTCCTGGTCTGTTTCGAGAACCGAAGGCAATGCGGGCACGACTCTACTCTGTGCGACTCTCCCAAGCACAAGAGGCACAGAGAATGGCCGTCCGGAGGGGCAATCTTCTTCCCGCAAGCACGGCAGCGCTTGAAAAACCCCCAGCGACTTTCCATAGGCAGTCGCACGAAAAAACAATTTCTTTCTGCTCAGAAACGCCTGAGAGAAAGGCGGGGGAAAGCGAAAGCGGAATACCCCAAGGGGTAGTCCGCCGGACAACGAAACGCTTTTTTTTTTTTACTAACTATCACTAACTATACTAATAACTAACTAACTATTTACAAAGGCCAACGGGCTAGAACGAGAGAAAAAAATACTCTCACCGACCGGAGAAGCAGAAAGGGAACCTCTCTAGCGCGGCGGTCAGAAAGGAACTGGCGGGATCCCCGCGCTGGCGGGCATGCGCATTGGGATGCCTGCGCATGCCCATTGGCTCCGAGCGCGAAAAAATCCCGGGCTTTTTCAGGTACCGATTCGGGGATCGGCGCAGGCGCACTATCCCATGAGTGTGAAGCACAGAGACCACGAAGAAGATCTGGAGGGAACCTCACATTAAAATGTGCCCGTGGAGTGACTGGTGGGAAATTGATCTCTTGCACTGGGGGAAACAAAACCTTGGGGGGGGCAGAAAAATGCTAGTGAGAAATTGGTTATAGAGTTGGAAGGGACCTCAGAGTAATCTAGTCCAGCCCCCTGCACAATGCAGAAAATTCACAAAAAACTCCCCCCACATACCCCAATTACACCTGCTCTACTCTCAGAAGATGGAAGCAGACCTTGCCCCTCTTGGAAAGGAAGGAAGGATCATGCTACACATAGCACTAAGGACAGTTTCCTTTAAAGACCCTTTAAAAACCGAAATCATTCCATGGGTTTTTGAATCTGGGCCATACTTTGGAAATCAGATCTCTATGTGTGGGAGATATGCAGTGCAATCCTGTGAAATTACTTCAGTGGCCTTAGTGGAGTAACTCTATGTAGGACTACACTGATAGTGATCTTGCATGGGCCATGAGAAATGTGCTTTCACTACTGAAAGCACTACTTTGATAATTCCTGCAGAAAATGTCACATCAATAAAACAGAAGATAATGGTAGAAGTCATAACTCAGCAGGTGTGTGTGTGTGTGTGTGTTTGCATGTGTGCACATGTATGGATAAATTTCACATTGCTTCTAAGTAATTGGCAGTGAGCATCATTATGCTATTATACAACTGATAATATTTTGATGTCCAATCATCTGGGAGCCCCCTCTCTCCCTGTCAGCTGTTAGATAATGGAAAAGAGGAAGGTTGTGCATATGTGCAATACACTTCTCTTGAAGGCCTGTGTCCGTTACTTTAGAAGAGGGAGAAAAGGCAAACAGGAGCTTGTGGGTATACACCCACAAGGGGAGAATTAGTCTTCTTACAGGGGGAGGTGTGGCTGCTATAACTGAGGCACCAAGGGAGAGGGGAGAGGAATCAGAAAGAAGGGCATGTGGGAGAAAAAGTGGCGGTGAGTCACCTAGGGAAGGTGGGCAAGGTTGCCAGGGCTGCTTCTTATCTGCAAGAAAAATCAGGGCTTGCTCAGTGAAAGGAATAGAGATTTTTCTCTGGGCTTGACTTGGGTTGTGCATGTGAGGGAGGGAGACTTGTTGGGTGTTGGTGAGGCAGAATGACGTTTCTCCCCTCCCTGTCACTTGCACGTTCTTGATGGATTGGGGGTAATCACCATAGGAGAGTTTCATTGGTGTTTCTTCCCCTGGAGCACGGTTGCTTGCTAGCACTGCAGCCTGGGGTGGAGGAGATGACTGCATGTGCAGCTGATGTAGGATCTTAGTAGGGTCCTCCTTTCTTTCTTTCTCCACTTGGGGGAAGGGGGCTAGGCAGCCTTACCTAGGCCACCAAAAAGCCTGGCACCGGCCCTGATTGTACCATGCTGAGGCTCATCCTCTCCCCAAACCCTGCCCTCTCCCAGCTCCATCCCCAAAGTCTCCTGGTATTTTCCAACACAGACCTGGCAATCCTAAATCTGTTAGCTGCCTTATAGGGTCTGTGAAAATCAGAAGGGGCTAAAAGTACTTGGAAATCTATTTTTAGAGATCAGCTTGCCTTGCAAAATCATTTGTCAAAGGAGAGGACAAATGGTAACACAGAAAGTGGTATTATTAATCGGAAAGTCTCTTCTGTTAAGCTTACAACAAGGATCCCAACAAAACCAGCCTCTTAGAAGACAGGAGTAGAAGACAACCCATCCTGATATGTATTTCAAAAATAGGAATGATAGCAGTTTTGCTTGTTCATACAGAAATTTTAAACTACAGCTTGGTTTTAACAAATTACAATAAATATCTTCAGTAAATATGCAGGAGAAGGAAGTATAAGCCTGGCCAAGAAATGTCAGTAGGATAGATTTATTCCACCTAATCTCTCCCTAGAGTGTCCATTTATCACAATGCTTGTCTTCCAGGCCTTAAAACAAACTTGCTATGAATACATTACAACCTCATTCAGCACAACACAGTGATTGGTAACATGTTCAGCAGAATAAGCAGGAATGTCATTTAAATGGAATTCTGTTAAAAATGGATATATGGGAACAAGCTGTTTAGATAATCAGAAAATTCACATAGTGTGATTTCTGCTGATCTGTTTTATATACCAGAAAGCTGAAGACAAACACTGGGCTGGCTTTCATGAATTAGTATATGAAATTCTGTCCTCACCTCTCAGCATCCAATGATACCCAACTTCAGAGAGTCCGTTCTGTCAGATAGTCAATCAAAACCAACTTTCCTCTTCTCTGGATGCTACTGCTCTGACTTTCAACTTCCATAACTCATCTTTTCCACTTGGATAAGAATATATATGACCATTCTAAGATAAGTATATGACCTGTTGGCAGCGTTCGACATGGTTGATCATCAGTTTCTGACCTGTCACCTTGCCAGCGCTGGAATCCAGGGGTTAGCCTTGCAGTAGCTTTCCTCCTTTCTCCAGGGTCAGGGACAGAGGGTGGCACTAGGGGAAGAACTATTCCGACAACACCCACTTATTTGTGGAGTGCCGCAGGGAGCAGTTCTTTCTCCGATGTTATTTAACATCTACACATGCCCCCTCGCCCAGGTTGCCCAGAGGCATGGACTGGGTTGTCACCAGTACGCTGATGACACCCAGCTCTACCTGATGATGGGTGGCCAGTCCGATTCCACCCTAGAAGATCTGTCCACAGCATTACAAGCTGTGGTGGGGTGGCTCAGGCTGAGTGGACTGAAATTAAATCCAACGAAGACAGAGGTCCTGTACCTAAGCTGCCACGGTCTGGGACCGGAGATGTGTTTACTGACCTTCCATGGGGTGCAGCTTATGCTGACGCCCAAGGTTAAAAGCTTAGGAGTGCTCTTGGATGCCTCCTTAACAATGGAGGCCCAAGTAGCTGCCACTGTCAGCTTTTTACCATCTGCGGATGGTAAGGCAGTTGGTTTCCTTTCTTGATCGTGACAACTTAGCTACTGTGATCCATGCTACGGTCACCTCGAGATTAGATTACTGCAATACCCTCTACATGGGGCTGCCCTTGTACCAAATCCGGCAACTCCAGCTAATGCAGAATGCTGCAGCCAGTTTGTTAATAGAAGTTTTTACTGGAGCACATTCGGTCTGTGCTGAAAGCACTGCACTGGCTACTGATAGTGTACCGGATTTGCTTCAAGGTGCTGGTTATCACCTTTAAAGCCCTATATGGCCAGGGTCCTGCATACCTTAGGGACCCTTTTTCCCCATATATGTCCCAGCGAGCACTTCGGTCCGGAACCCAGAACCGGTTGATGGTCCCCAGCATCAAAGAAGCTAGGCTTGCATCAACAAGAGCCAGGGCCTTTTTCATAGCTGCTCCTATCTGGTGGAATGAGTTGCCGGAGGAGGTGAGGGCCCTGCGAGAGCTCACACAGTTCCGCAGGGCCTGCAAAACTGCACTCTTCCACCACGCTTTTTCATAATGCCATCTACAGTGATGGATTGGGCCCAGAAACACCACCAGTGGATTGTCTGGGACCTCCAGAAGTTTAAAAATCGACCAGTCTGATTACCACCACTAATATCTTGTTCGGATACATCAAATTAGCACCAGATGTTTTAAATGTTTTAATGTTTTAACATTTTATTTAATGTTAATTAAATTTAATAATTTTATTTAATGTTAATTTAATATTTAATATTGTTTATATTTACTGTTAAATAGTTGGGCATGCTATTGCTGACCCTCATATTGTTAGCCACCCTGAGCCTGTCTTGATGGGGAGGGCGGGATATAAATTAAATAAATAAATAAATTCTCTGATGGTACAGCAGGCCAAACTAATAGTTTCAACATAGATAAACATATCCCCTCCTCTCCACTGTCCTACATCTTTTTTCTATCAGTCTCCTGTCAATTTTGTCCTTCGGTTACTCCTCTGCCCCCTTTCCCTTTTCTGTTTATTGCTGCTTAACCTAAAGAATATTTTCCTCATTCTTCTATCCTTTGATCTACTGTTCCTTTAATCCCTTTTTTTCTTTCCCATTTTTCAGTTCCCTGCTCCCTCTATTTTCCCATTTTTCAGTTCCCTGCTTCCTCCATTACTTTCCCAATATCTTGTTTTCATTCTCTTTCCTTTATCCTGAATTTTGACTTTGGAAGAGACTGCGGGATAGCCTTGAAAATACACCCCTCCCTCTATATTTGGTGGAAAGAATAGCCAATAAATACTGATAAGGTATTTTCCAGCTATTTTTCCAGCTGTTCAGGGAGAGATGTGGGCTGAAAGCCCACCCCTGCTATCTAATAGATACTGATTAATATCTGAAATTTTGTGTAACACACAACAAACAAATCATATTTACTAAAATCTCATTTACCTCTGAAACCATCCAATTTTGCAATGATAAATGATAAACAGAACACTATGCAGAAACAAATTTGATACAATTTTGCTTCTTTGTTCTTTGGCCCTTCAACAGAAAAAGAGTTTTGCTGTTCACTTAAGAAAATATGCAAAATAGATGTTATTGTATTATATGGCCTGTTAGGATGTATGAGTCTTACTGGAATTTATTTCTCTTGATAAGAAATATATAGTTGCAAATGTATTATCTCTGTATTTTAAATTTACTCATTATTTCATCTTTTATACACTGTATAAAGATTTTTGATTGCTTTAGCACCGCAACCTAGTTTCACTAGCCAGTATCTTACCTTTTGACGCTCTTTGGTATAGGGATCTTCTGGACGATTTACTGAAGGATTTAGTCTGACTCCCATCTTCCTTAAAAAATGCTTGGTGAACTGATCACAATCTATGATCTTATACCTTCTACCATAAAAGATCACATCTCTGTCAAGGTTAAAATAATCCACGGTATAGAACTGATCTTCATCTGGAGGTGGAAGTGGAATCCGATGACGCCGAATAAGAGTTCCTATATAGAGTAATGGGTGCAAAATGCAGTTAAGATCTTTGATCCAAAGTCTATGTTCATACTAATGTTATGAGTATATAAAATATTGTTCTAAATACCTGTGCTGGAAGCGTTACACTGGTTGACTGTGACACTCCACATTCACTTCAAGGTGCTGGTTATAACCTTTAAAGCCCTATATGGCCTGGGACCTGTCTACCTTTAGGACTGCCTTTCTCCATACGTACCCCAGAGAGCACTACGTTCAGGGGCTCAGAATCTCCTTAAGATCCCTGGACCAAAAGAAGCTTGATTGTCCACCACCAGAGCCAGAGCATTCTTGGTAATAGACCCCGCTCAGTGGAATGCCCTCCCCGAAAACAGGGCCCTGAGGAATCTGCCACAGTTCCGCAGGGCCTGTAAGACTGAATTGTTCAAACTCACCTTCAACGGTTAATGGGGAGGTGGCTATTATTCCACAGCACTGACAATCTCACTGAACTAACATAATGGAAATCAAAAACTTGCCATCTTGGACTTTTAATGAATGGATTGTAATATGCATGTAAATGTTTTTATTATATATTTTATTCTTTAATATTTTATGTTTGTTTTTAACTGTTGTTAGCCGCCCTGAGCCCATCAGGGGAGGGCAGGATATAAATTTGATAAAATAAAATAAAGCTTAAAAAGTTAAGAGTGAAACAGTTAACACTGGCTATAGCCAAGCCAGAAATTTCATTCCTAAAGAGCAATTAGAACCACTGTGTATAGTCAGCAGACTCCGTTAGTAATTCCTAAATATTTCCACTTTAGGATGGAGATAAGAAATTCACCCAAACCAATTCTTTTATTTCTCTTATTTAATGTCTTTATTTTTATTTGCATATTGTTTTTGTGTGCACTGAGATGTATTCTTAGTAAGCTTTGATCTAACTGACGATAGAGCAACCCTCTGGGTCGCCAGTGGGGGATTGGGGGTGATCATACTGGGAGCTGGGAATTTCTTCACACATTTCAGTGACGTGCCCATGTAACTTCCAATATGAACTGGAAGTGTCACAGGCATGTCAGAGATGTGGCAACATTCTGGTTTTCTGGCAGAATTTGGGTAGAATTAGCTTCTACCATAGAGTTTTTGCCCCAAAACCAGAGCTTTATTCCAACGTCTCCAATGTGCCTACATCACTTCTGGGTCTCATTGCAGTCATGTAGGCACATCACTGAAATGTCAGGTATTCCACCCTCATTTTTTGGTCAGCTGATCCACAGCAAAGCTGTGGTGCCTGGCAGCAGCGGACCCTTAGCTGCACCAGGGGGTCTGGCATCCCTATCTGACAAGCCTAGTCCAGTAACAATTTTGCCGTGCGAGGGGGTGGGCGGGAGGAGATAATACATAAAAGTGCATTCATGCTAAAAAAAAAAATCATCATCAAAGAGTGTGCAGGGATTGTTTTAGTTATAACTATTTGCAAGGTAAACTTATTTTAAGGAAGCCCTTTGCTACTTGTTGTAAGTAGTTTTATATCCTTCTTGTGCTTATAGCATCTTGGCCTATCCCCCACAAATCAGCTCCATTTGATGTTCTTTCTGGCTAGAAGAACAGATTGTTGTTGATAGCTTTCCAGAAAATGTAATAATTTTACAAAGCTTGGCTTTTGTCAAAGATCTGCAAGATGTTCCTTTAACATTTGGCAAGTTTTTAGATAGGCTATAAGCTCTTGAATGGGCTAAGCTTGCAGCAAAGTATAAATGGATCCACTCGGAGTTTGGCATGGACCGGTATCCTGCTATCTGCATAAAGCAATGAAATAATGCTGGTGAACAGCAGGTCATTCCTATACTACCAGATGAGGAAAACTACCACTGGATGCTTCCCAAAAAGGCCTGCAGTGACAAATTCAAATAGCAAGGATATTCATTTCCTTCTTTTCTGATTTTATCTTATCTTGCAAATAAATATACCTTCCTTTAAAACATTAAAATGTGTGTGTTATGATTGTATGTACTAGCTTTGTGTATGCTGTTTCTCTGTAATGTTACCACTAAGCCAAATACTGCTATTCCTGTAAAAACATATTGTTGTCATTGTTTTAAAATAAATTATTGTAAATATGCATTTGTATTTTATATGGATTTGATATGAGCCTGCTTGTGGGATAGGGTGGGATATAAATCCAAAAATTAAATTAAATTTAAAAAGGGATTAATCTGTGCTTGCAAAGAATTATGTTTGTCCAGAGAGGCAAAGATGTGGGCAGATAAAGTTTGGCCCATGCTTCAATTAATTACTTTACTACACTCCAGTGATCTGGAGCCCAGTCAGCCTCAAAGTAGGCAAAACCCACAAAATCTTAAAGCAGTAAGGTTCAAAACTGATTTTAGGTTTGTGTTTTTAAATATATCTTGACAATAAACTGCTGGAAATTTTTGTTTGGAGAACATTTAGGCCAAGGCCAGTAGGGTTACCTTAGTCCACTGAGAAAAAATTGTTCCCAGGCAGTGGAACAAAAAACACTTTTTGACCACATTTTTCCTTTTCACCTAATGGCCTGTATGCTCCATTATCCTCTTCCAACAAAGATACCCTGATTATAAATATATACAGTGCCAATTTTCTGGAGCATTTGGAAATATCGGATGCCTTAAGAGAGTCAGTGATTCACTGGAGCTGGGGGATCTGACTGCAGCCTTATGTGCCTGACTGTACTTTTCTTTTCATCCTTGGGGGAAGCCTGCTAGCAGGCAGCTTCTCTCTCCTGTATAACTGGCTGACCTTGGGGAAGTTGGCCAACTCCTTCTTAACTGCTCTGGATTGTGAGAGCTGGACTACACTAGGAAAAAAAGACTAGCCCCCAAGGTTTCCATACCAGATAACATCAGTTAGCTGGGGTTCAGCTAACAGGAGATGATGTAGTATAAATCTCCTCATGTGTTATCCAACCCTGATCATGGATCTTTTTTTAATTATCACTCGCAAAAGCATTCTGAGTTCAGAAAGATAACTGGGATTTGTACTATCTTTCAAGGTTATTGTTCTGTCTTTCCTTGATTTATGTGCATTTTGATCTGATATTTACAATTGTCATTACAAACTATGATTTAGTCCTGATCTGTGATTGAGACCCAATGAGCTGTAGATTCATTTTGGGGGTGTATGTTATGTTCATCAACTCACTTTCAATTTATGGCAATTATAAATTAATGACTTTCAAAACATCCTATAATTAATTTTATAATTTTGGTTACACAGTGATTTTTCTAGTTCAGTAGGTTTACTTCTAGTACTTACAGATTTTACATATGCCATAAGACAGTTCCCTATGACAGCAGAGAAGAGAGGGCTACAGCTGTCTATTAGAAGTTGGTGCCCACTGTCACTATAATCAAAGCCAAGCAGTTTCTATGCACATGCTGGGAAAAGTGAAAGTAACAGATCTGCCAGGTAGATCATCTAAGTGACAGAAGGTGGCTGGTTGCCAGACTGCATCAGCCTGGACAATGTCAGCATGACTCAGCAGCAAGCTGATTGGTAACCTTGGTGGATGGTTTGTATAAATGTACAAAGACACTTTACTGTGTGTGGGATATGTATGGTGGAGTTGCAGCGGACCATTCTGTTGGTTTGGAGAGTGGAGGTGTAAATAAACTGTATATAGTGGTTTTATCACTGCTGTGTGCAAGCCTTCATTCTTTGCGTCACTAAAGACCACCCTCACTAAGCACTGGCGCATCAACAAGAAATCCATGGACAAATGCATAAAATATTAAAATTTCGCAATATATTTTGTATAGTTTCAGTCAAAGACTCAATTCAGATAAGATATTTTTTTAAAAAAAAAAAAGTAGAAATCCCACTTTTGGAAATATCAGATGCCTTAACAGAGCTGCCAACAAGGAACCTAGGAAGGATATTTCCTCTGGGTCTTCCTTCATACCCCATTTGAGCCATTTTCACTTTCAGACAAAGAACAGAGTTTAGGTTTTTATACTCCGGTTTTCTCTTATCTTAAGGAGTCTCAAACAATCACATTCCCTTCTTTTCCCTATAACAAGCACTTTGTTAGATGGAGCTGAGAGAATTCTGAGAGAACTGTGCCTCGCCCACAGTCACCCAGCTGCCCTCATGTGGAGGAGTGGGGAATCAAACCCAGTTTTCCAGATTAGAGTCCACTGCTCTTAACCACCACACTATGCTGCTTATCTCATATACAAGATGCTAAATTAGACAGACTGTTGCTACTAACCCCCAGTGGCACCTTGCTCAACGGACCCCCAGAAGTCTCAAGGGCCCCCCCTTAGTCCTTCCATTTGGCAGCCTATATGTAAATCCATTCTTACTAATGTTACCTTGTGGGATTCCACTATTCATCACCTGGGGTTCAACCACCTGAATTGTGTCATCGTCCAGGTAGAAATATATTTTGCAGTGTCTTATTCTGTACAGCTCTTGATTTTTGTCAGGAACTTCTTCATCAAAATAAGCATCAAAAGACAATACCTGTATAGAAAGCACAACATCAACAAAATCAATACTCAATGTGTTATAAGCAAAGAATTTAACTTAAGTAAGGCAGTATAAATGTACAAGCTAAAATGGAGGAGAGGGAAACACTGTAAGCCACTTTGACTCCTCATTGGGGAGAAAGGAGTGGTATAAATGAAGTAAATAAACAAGCAAGCATTCGGGGCTGGAAGTTTGGATTTCAGTCTGGTGCTTTACCTGGCTGAGCTGCCAGGATTTAAAATGGTTGCTTCTTAAATAGGTCTACAAAGTGAACACAGAATCAACATGGACTGGAACATATTGAGACCTCGATCCTCAAGGAGTTTCTGCTCCAACAGGAAGTGGACCTAGCTTGCGTGACCGAGACCTGGGTGCGGGACGGAGAGACAGTAGCTCTCTCCCAGATGACCCCCCCCGGGTTACTCGGTCTTTCACCAGTCACGGAATAACGGACGGGGGGGGAGGGGTGGTGTTGTTCATACGGGAGGGTTACTCCTTTCGGGCTCTCCCGGCCCCAGAGATCAACGGCATTGAATGTGCCGGTCTGACGTGGGATGTTGGAGAGGGGTTGGCGGTCTGGCTGGTGTACCGTACGCCCAACGCACCAGCCAGCGCCTTACCATCACTATTCGAGGCAGTGGCGGGCTGGGCGCTGGAGTACCCGGGGCTCATGGTCCTGGGCGACTTCAATGTCCATGCCGATGACACGGCCTCCACTCAGGCGATGGATCTAGTGTCTTCCATGGCGACACTGGGGCTCTCTCAATTTGTCACAACTCCCACGCATCAGGCCGGGCACACATTAGACCTGATCTTTGCGTCCGGGATTTTGGTGAACGATATCGCGGTGGAAGCGGTTCCATGGTCGGATCACCTAGCCCTTAAGGCCCATATGGAGATGTCGCCTCAACCCTGTATGGGCGGAGAGCCTATTTTGGCTCGCCCTCGGGGCTTGATGGACCCGGAACGGTTCCAAACAGCCCTGAGGGATCCCTGGCCCATTGGCAATTCCCTCGATGACCTGGTGGAAGTTTGGCAGGGCCAACTATCCAGGGCTATTGATGAAATTGCACCCCGGCGCCCTCTGCGCCCTCGTGTGAGGCTGGCCCCATGGTATACCTTGGAGCTACGCCAGCTGAAACAAGGGCTCAGACAACTAGAGAGGCGGTGGAGGCATAGTCAGGACGAAGCGACGAGAACATCCTATAGAACGTTTATGAAGTCATATGAGATGGCAGTCAAGGCTGCAAAGAAAGAATACTTTGCAGCCAAGATTGCATCTGCAAATTCGCGCCCAGCACAATTGTTTAGAGTAATTGGGGATCTAATAACATTGCCACAAGGCAAACCAAACGTTAGAGAATTAGAGATAGGCTGCGAGGCATTTGCGAAATATTTTGCAGATAAAATCTCGTCGCTCCGCCAAGACCTGCCTATCACATTAGATACAGTGAGTGAAATTGAGGCCCCGCACCTGTCTTCGGATTTTACGCTGGGCCACTTTGACCCACTCAGCCTGGAGGAAGTCGATGGAATCATCTCTGCTGCTCGCCCAACAACATGCGATTTGGACCCTTGCCCCTCTTGGCTGATTAAATCTTGCCTGAGGGAGCTTAGATGTCCTTTACGGGACATCATAAATAGATCCCTCTCAGAGGGGCATTTTCCAACACCTCTGAAAGAGGCCTTGGTCCGCCCCCTCTTGAAAAAACCTACAGCAGACCCGGCCGAATTGGCAAATTACCGACTGGTGTCTAATTTACCATTCTTAGGTAAAATTATCGAGAGGGTAGTGGCGTTGCAGCTACAGAGGTTTCTAGATGACGCTTCTGTCCTAGACCCGTGCCAGTCTGGTTTTCGGCCAGGCCACGGGACAGAGACGGTCCTGGTCGCCTTAGTAGATGACCTCCAACGGCAACTGGATCGAGGCGGTGTGGCAGTGCTGATGTTATTAGATCTGTCGGCTGCATTTGACACAGTCGACCATCAGCTGCTGATCCACCGCCTCGCCGACATAGGGGTTAGGGGGTTGGCCTTACAATGGCTTTCCTCCTTCCTCATGGGTCGGGGACAAAGGGTGGCAATTGGGGGTGAACGATCCCAGAGGCGCACACTAGATTGTGGGGTGCCTCAGGGAGCAGTTCTCTCCCCGATGTTATTTAACATCTATATGCGCCCCCTTGCCCAGATTGTCCGGAGGTTTGGGCTGGGTTGCCATCAATATGCAGATGACACCCAGCTCTATCTGCTAATGGACGGCCGGCCCGCCTCTGCCCCGGGGAGCCTAGATCAGGCCCTGCAGGCTGTTGCAACATGGCTTAGGCTGAGTGGGCTGAAGCTGAACCCAGCGAAGACAGAGGTTCTCTGTGTGGGTCGTGGCGCTCTGGGGAAGGAAATATCTCTCCCGACCTTTGACGGTGTGCCGCTGAAGGCGGTGCAGCGGGTAAAGAGCTTGGGTGTTTTACTGGAGCCTTCATTATCAATGGAGGCCCAGATAACAGCCACTGCCAAGTCAGCATTTTTTCATCTGAAGCGGGCAAGGCAGTTGGCCCCTTACCTAGAGCGCCGGGACCTAGCAACGGTGATCCATGCGACGGTCACCTCAAGATTGGACTACTGTAACGCCCTCTACATGGGGCTGCCTCTGCGCCGGACCCGGAGATTGCAGCTAGTGCAGAACGCGGCGGCCAGGCTGCTGCTTGGCCTCCCAAGATGGGAGCATATACGGCCGGGGCTACGCGAACTGCACTGGCTGCCGATTGTATACCGGGTCCAGTACAAAGTGCTGGTGATTACCTTTAAAGCCCTATATGGCCGAGGACCGACCTACCTGAGGGACCGTCTCTCCCCGTATGAGCCCCAGAGAGCACTGAGGTCAGTAGGTAAAAACAGATTGACCACCCCTGGGCCAAAAGAAGTTAAACTTCGGACTACCTATGCACGGGCCTTCTCCACCGCGGCCCCATGCTTGTGGAATCAACTCCCAGAGGAGGTGCGGGCCCTGCGGAACCTTGATCAGTTCCGCAGGGCCTGCAAGACCACCCTTTTCAAACAGGCATTCATGAACGGCTGACCAAGTCCACAAAGAAACATCAAAATGGTCCAGTCTGGAGATCCGCCATCATTACATAAATTGACAGGCATAGCGTCGATCAATAACAGTACTGCCAGATCTAACTTAATGTTTTTAGACTTAGTAACTGTTTTAACTAATGTATTAATCGGTTTGGGGTTAATTTAATGTTTTGTTGAATGTATTGTTATTTTGCTGTTGTTAGCCGCCCTGAGCCTGCTTGGCGGGGGAGGGCGGGATATAAATAAAATTTTACTTACTTACTTACTTACTATATACCGTGTTTCCCCGAAAATAAGACACTGTCTTATATTTGTTTTTTCTCAAAGAGACACACTAGGGCTTATTTATTTATATTTCAATTTATATCCCGCCCTTCCCACCGAAGCAGCTCAGGGCGGCTTACAACATATAAAATCTAACATAGGTTTATTTTCAGGGGATGTCTTATTTTTTATTAAGTATGATACAACAATCTACATTTATTCAAATACAGTTAAGTCATCTTCTGGAACATTGTCATAACTCTCCAGGTATTTCAGTCTTCCTTACCACTCCGTGCCGAAATGTATAGCGTGGCTATGCAGATACGCTGCATAGCCACGCCCATCACTAGGTCTTATTATCAGGGTGGGGCTTATATTTAACAAATGCATAGAAATCCTGCTAGGGCTTATTTTTTGGGTAGGTCTTATTTTCAGGGAAACGGTAATTGATTTTTCTTCCAGATTCTCTAACAACATTCATATTTAGCACAAATTGCATGAGAATGTGAAAACAACCTTAAAGTGCAAAACTTCATGTTCTTATATGCATTCAAAACAACAAAGTCTTGTGGTATCTTAAAAACTAACAAGATTATTGACTGGATCTGTTTTCATCTGTTTTCTGCAATGTGTTTTTGGACAGGTGTCCTGCTGGATTCCCTTTCTAAAATTTTGCACAGCTAATAAAATGGACTATGGCTAATGACAGTTCTGCCATCACATTTGTTAGTCTTTCAGGTGCTACATAATTCTCTGTTATTTGGATACAGCTGACAAAGATGTCTATTCCTATGGAATACATTCATCGTTTTAACAGATTAAACATACACACACGATAGTAAACCAAAGAACTAGTAAAAATATAGAGTTCATGCAGAAAGGCCACAAAATAATATTAAACCTGGATCAAACTCATATGTCTGCAACTGCTAAAAACACGTTACTGTGTGCAAGTGTATAATATAATCTATAATGTTAGCAGTGAAAGAGAAGAATGCTATTTAAGCACCACCTGCTGGCTTGATTAATCCAGTATGAAGGGGCAGCCATGCCTTGCTGTTGCTAGTAGGCAAATGCTATATCGTAGTCATCAAAACAAACAGTCCTGTAACCAGGTTTGAGGGTTTAATTGCAGCAAAGACCTCAAACATGAGTTACACTAGGCTTCTTTAACACCCCTCTTGTTATCTAACCCCTACCTTGTATTCCAGTTTAGTATTTAAAAAGCATTTGAGATTTTCCAAAATGATTTCCCATTTTATCTCCTGAAGCTTTGATCCATCCTATGCCAAGTAACAATACATTATTATTATGGCTATCTTTTGTTGTTAATAGATTTGGAATTTGCATCTAGATGCTTTACAATTAGAATGTTGGGGGGGGGGGGCAAAGCAAATGCCTACAATCTAAAAAACAATTTAAAAGGGGGTCTAAAAGTTCTTCAAAAGAAATAAAAGTTCAACAATTAGATGACAAATCTGGAAAACCTGAAGAAAATGAATCCTGAGGGGGAGAAAGGGCATTTTTAAAAATAGGGCATTTTTTAAAAAGGAAATGGTTTAGGTTATCCTTAGCCTCCAAAAGCAGACTAAGTAAAAAAAACTAACATTGCTGTAGTTACACAGCATTTTTTACAAACTGCTTGAAGTACTTCATGTACATTATCTCACTGCTTTGCACAGCAGAGCAGTATTATTTCAACATAACAGATAAGACTGAGAAATCACTGCTTGCTTAAGGCCACCCAATAATTCCATGGCTGAAGTGCTTAACTGTGTTATTGTTGTTGTTGTTATTTGTTGAATTCCCAGGACTTTTTTTCTGCCAGAGCCCACATGAGCAGAGCTCCGCCTGGTCTGACCAGGGTTCCGGCTGGCCTGACCCATCATGCCACAGCCATGTGTTCTCAGGCCAGGTGGTGTGGCCTAATATGCAAATGAGCTCCTGCTGGGTTTTTTGTACAAACAAAAGCACTGTGAATTTCTATACAGTTCAGAAACATGTGTACTGTACTGGCTTGTCTTTCTTGAAGGAAAGGTAGATTTTTAAAAATGTGATTGGTTCTGCTACAGCTGGGTCTGCAGATTCTAAGGATGGACTCCAACACCACACCCTCCAACTTGAGATTTCAAATTACAAGTCAATGTTCAGCAAATAGCCAAAGCTCTTTGTAAAAGGCAACGAGACAAATATAAAACCAGATGGAAACTAGCCTTGGGAGTTGTGTGGCACATTATTCTCTTTATGGTGTTTAACCCATTTGATATCGCAGGGATATGCATCAGTGGTCCTTTTCCTGTTTTCCTCCCAACATGAGCTTTTGAAATGCACACAGGGATATATAACATCAGATGCTGTCCTAAGGCAGCATTCCTTGGCATACACATTTAATTCGGCAGTTACTCCCACAGGACATCTTGCTACTTATTTCTGAGTAAACTTTTACAAGATCATGTTGCATGCATAGCAGGTAGGAAGAATGTCCTGCTGAAAGGATGCCAAAGTTCTCTGCTACCAAGATAGAAAGATAATGGCTAAAGGGACTGCAGAAGACCCTAGTAAAGGGTAAAGTCTCATCAGAACCTGCCCTTAATAAACAGATTTCATTTTCTAATTAGACAAGCTGCACATAAGCACTGATTGAACAACTAATAGTACAGATAGCAAAAAGGAGCAGGTAAGTTTCAGTAAGAAGAATTTTCGAATTAGCAAGAAAATGAACACTGCAGATAACATCTGATTAAAAATCACTGAACTTTTGGGAAACTGGTATTTATTTTGGTATGCTTGGAGGTGGTGGCGGCCACAAGCATAGCCACCTTCAAGAGGGGGTTAGATAAAAGTATGGAGCAGAGGTCCATCAGTGGCTATTAGCCACAGTGTGTGTGTGTGTATAAATTTTTGCCACTGTGTGACACAGAGTGTTGGACTGGATGGGCCATTGGCCTGATCTAACATGGCTTCTCTTATGTTCTTAAACTGTCACCAGGTGCCTGGTGTTCAGCATATTTGTGTGATAATGTTTATCCTCTCTCTTTTAAAAATAATTTTAACAGAAGTTGTGCATCAAGGAAGGGGGGAACTTAGAACAGTGATTTGCCAATCTCAGCAGGGCACTCTCGAAACAGCATTATATTTGACTTTTGTGGACAGTATAATCTGACGAATAAGTTTGATGAGAAACATTTTTAAGCTTGAATTGTCCCATATGTGACTTCACTAATGAACTACAGTCCAGTTAAGTAACTGTATTTGAATTTGTGCTAATTGTGCCCTTCTGGTTTCCATGGGTTGGGAAATTAGCAAGAGGTAGACCACAGGTAGAGCTATTTTGTAGCAGGAATCTTTTACCAATAATATGGAGGTCCAGTTTCAGAAAGAAGACTCCAGAATTAAAAATAGTTTTTAAAATGTTTACTAGAAAATGTAAAAATACAATCACACACACATGCTATACTATACACACACACAATCAAGAGGCTAGGAAAATAGAGGTGAGAGATAGGGAATTTTAGGGATTGTTAAAGAGGGTGATATTACTTGTTCCGGATGTGCAGACGTCCATTTAGAAATTAAAGATGGAGACGTGCACTGCCATCGTGCCACATGAGGCCCATTACTTAGAGCAGGAGTGGCCAAGCTTGCTTAATGTAAGAGCCACATACAATAAACATCAGATGTTTGAGAGCTGAAAAACATTAACATCTGATGTTTAAGAGCCGGAAGGAAGAAAGGAAGGAAGGAAGGAAGGAAGGAAGGAAGGAAGGAAGGAAGGAAGGAAGGAAGGAAGGAAGGAAGGAAGGAAAGCAACTTTAAATGTATTATCCAAGCTGCTGGATTGCTTGGCTTGAAGTGATTTAAAGAGCGAAATGCCTTCTCCAAGCTGACCGATGAGGGTGGTGGGGGTTTCAAGAGTCACATAATATGTGTGTAAAGAGCCACACATGGCTCCTGAGCCTCAGTATAGCCACCCCTGACTTAGAGTAATGGGAGAACAACCTGGGTGTCCAGATTGAACAAGGAGGTGTGACTTGCTCTCATGTTTTATAGTCTTTGGAAGGGTGGAGACTCTCCCAGAGCTATGATGGCTTTTAATGGTTGCTGATGGGGTTTTCCCTGGGTGCCTGAATAGATTCCACACTCAAAACAAAAGATGAGAATGACTCTACAGGTCTGCCAGGATGGGTCATGATGAACTTAATTTCTGGCATTAATTTAGTTTCAATACTCTGAGGAGGGGTCAGAATAGAAGACAAAGGATTTAGCAGCATGGTCTATATTAGCATAGGAGTAAACAAAAGAAGCTGAGTTGTAGCAGGAAGGCAGGCAGATGTGCCAATAACAGCTAGCCCGGGATTAAGAGGTGAGCAATACTTTACCTATGAACCCTTTTGTTATGAACATTTCTTTGGGAGGGGGAGAGGAGGCAGACCAGGAGGACACCTACGTTGTAATCAGAACAAGCCCAGACGTATTTCTCTGATCCTTTGCAGAGAGTGGCTTCACTTGGCCTGTTTCTGACAAGCAGCATCCATTTTGTTTCCAGAGTTGGGGACCCAACTGCTTGTGGGTGCTCCTATATGAGGCAGGCAGTGCCTCCTGGCCACACCAACGTACTAAAAAGACTCTGTTTCAGCTACAACAGATTTTCTTAAGTGCTGAAAGAACCTCATTGTCTATATAATCTTAACACCAGCCCTGGAAAATATATCATTATAGCTGTGGTCAGATGACAGCCTTAGTGCATTTTGGCCATGCCTGTAATTGGATCCTTGTGTGTGTGGGATCTGTTGAGGCTGGGTGAGTGGGCATCAGTGTGGCAGATGAGGTTCAATGTGGCCAAGTGCAAAGTAATGCACATTGGGGCCAAGAATCCCAGCTACAAATACAAGTTGATGGGATGTGAACTGGCAGAGACTGACCAAGAGAGAGATCTTGGGGTCGTGGTAGATAACTCACTGAAAATGTCAAGACAGTGTGCGATTGCAATAAAAAAGGCCAACGCCATGCTGGGATTTGTTAGGAAGGGAATTGAAAACAAATCAGCCAGTATCATAATACCCCTGTATAAATTGATGGTGCGGTCTCATTTAGAATACTGTGTACAATTCTGGTCACCACACCTCAAAAAGGATATTATAGCATTGGAAAAAGTGCAGAAAAGGCCAACTAGAATGATTAAAGGTTTGGAACACTTTCCCTATGAAGAAAGGTTAAAACATTTGGGGCTCTTTAGCTTGGAGAAACGTCGACTGCGGGGTGACATGACAGAGGTTTACAAGATTATGCATGGGATGGAAAAGGTAGAGAAAGAAGTACTTTTCTCCCTTTCTCGCAATACAAGAACTCGTGAGCATTCAATGAAATTGCTGAGCAGTCAAGTTAGAATGGATAAAAGGAGGTACTTCTTCACCCAAAGGGTGATTAACATGTGGAATTCACTGCCACAGGAGATAGTAGCAGCTTACAAGCATAGCCTGCTTCAAGAGGGGGTTAGATAAAAATATGGAGCAGAGATCCATCAGTGGCTATTAGCCACAGTGTGTATATGTGTGTGTGTATATATATATATACATAAAATATAAAAATATAAAAAATATATATAAAATTTTTGCCACTGTGAGACACAAAGTGTTGGACTGGATGGGCCATTGGCCTGATCCAACATGGCTTCTCTTATGTTCTTATATTCTTATGTGTGTGTGTGTGTGCTGGAGAATTTTGTCTAAACATCCACCCTTAACACACTGCTGTGTAGTAGTCAGTCCCCATGGTTGATCATTTAGATTACTGCTGCGTGGTAACAATGGAAAGGGTGGTCGGGTGGTATCCTTTTTTGTTTGTTTCTCAGCCATATGACAAGAAATCACATTATTGCAGACCTGTGACCTGTGTCAAAGCCAGAATTGGCTTTCTGCAAACTATGCAAAACTGAATTATTCAACAGAGTTTTTTTACACAGGCAATAGAGTTGCACTATACTAAGGAAGTCACTACATTACTTAAATAAATTATTTGGGACTGTGGTCTATGCTACTGAAACTAGGATCCCACTATACAATTTCTGTATCATTTAATGTATTGTGTTTAAGACTGCTGCCTATGCTTTGTTTCAGTTGTTTTTAGATTTCTGATTGGTTCTACATAGGGTTGTCAATCCCCAGGTGGGTGAAACAAAGAAACCATTGTGTGACATATACTTCAAATTATCATGCTACACATATTTTTCTTGTCCACTTGCTCCTATGTATTCATTTACACTAATGAAATACACTCTTTATAATACTTATCAAAAACCCAATAACAAAATTACAAAAAACTTCATAATATAGGTCAAAAGTCTGCCACTTAAAGCGAAAGTCCATATCCTGGATGCTGAAGATTCATGTTGGTACAAAGTCCTGCTGAATCCAGATGTCCTATGTTGGCAGATGCAGGTAGTACCGAAACAAAACTTGACTTATTTTGAGGCAGCAGACCTCTATTCAACAGATGTAGCTACACAATTTCTATAGCTGGAGTTTCATAGACCACTTTCTCTGGCCGCAGTATTTTATGTGGGAATTGACAATTAACATAAAATTAATATGCAATATTGATAAATAAAACAAATGAAAACAACATTCAAAATACATCTTACCCCATGCTCAAGCAACAGCTCTCTTTTGCAAAAGTGCATGGTTAAGTGTGCAGTGGTTAAGTGCATGAACTGTTATCTGGGAGAACTGGGTTTGATTCCCCACTCCTCCACTTGCACCTGCTGGAAGGGCCTTGGGTTAGCCATAGCTATCGCAGAGGTTGTCCTTGAAAGGGCAGCTGCTGTGAGAGCCCTCTCAGCCCCACCCACCTCACAGGGTGTCTGTTGTGGGGGGAGAAGATAAAGGCGATTGTAAGTCGCTCTGAGTCTCTGATTCAGAGAGAAGGGTGGGGTATAAATCTGCAATTCTTCTTCTTAGTGTGATTCTAAGATATCCTTCTAAATCAGGGGTGGCCAAACTTGATTAACGTAAGAGCCACAAAGAATAAATGTCAGATATCTGAGAGCCGCAATACATGAATGTTAGATGTTTGAGAGGCAAAAGACAGGAAGGAAGGAAGGAAGGAAGGAAGGAAGGAAGGAAGGAAGGAAGGAAGGAAGGAAGGAAGGAAGGAAGGAAGGAAGGAAGGAAGGAAGGAAGGAAGGAAGGAAGGAAGGAAGGAAGGAAGGAAAATAGATGAGGGAGGGAGAGGTGGTAAGAAAGCAACTTTAACTTTAAATGCATTTCCAAGCCACTGGTTGACTTGGCTTGGAAAAGTGGCATAAAGAGACAAATGCTTTCTCCACGCCAGCTGACAGGACAGTGGAGGCTCTGAGAGCCACACAATATGTGTGAAAGATCCACATGTGGCTCCCGAGCCACAGTTTGGCCACCGCTGTTCTAAATCCACAGAAATTGGCACAGAAGGAAGCATTTCTGCTTAGGGTTGCACTATGACTGACTCTGCCTCACCATCCTACTGCTCCTCAGAGTGTGATCAAAGACAGTCAGGCAGCATGGAACTCTTTTCTCCTTATGAATGCACACAACCAGCCAGTTTTTCCAAAGAGTTGCTGGTGGAACCAGCAGTATGTGCTGCATAGGATACATAAAAACAAAGGCACCAAATCACCAAAAAGGCTGGATGGAACCAAGTTGGAAAAGCAAAACTCACCTTCCATCCAAAATACTTTGAAAAGGAATGGATATTGTATGATCTCCCTTTGGCTGTGGGTTCCCAGGTTAGGCTACTCACTCAGGCACCTGTTCTCAGGTTCATTCAGCAGAGACAAGAGGGCTCAAAACATTAACTGTTTATTTGCAAGGAGACAACTCCAACAATCAACAACTTCAGCTAACATACACAATTGGAAACTGAAACAACAGCTCCACCTGACAGGACCAAACTAAATCACAAAGATAATAGGGGAGGAACAGACTGTTCCCTCACATACTTACATATATACAATAAATATACCACAGATATAACCCAAACAAAAACTTAAACACATTGATGTCAACATACCTGTTTATCAAATGCTACCCATGAAGGTGCATCACTTCCAACACCTCTAGGGAAAACACTATACTTAGGTTTCAGCTTTTGTCCAAGCAAAGGTTCGCCTCCTATTCCAGGTTTGTCTTCTCCCACCAACATAGAAACTTTATTGCAGTAACTCCAGTGTTGGGATTTATGGAACTTTTCTTTCCCTAGCTGCAATCAAGATAAAACAATTACTGATCTCAGAATAAAAAAGGTCAGTGTGTTAACAGAAATGGAAACCACAAAATTAAAAAAACTTCTGTTGTAGACAGTGTTGGGCATGACAAGACAAAGTATGCAGCTGTCCTTTAACACATAGTGTCAGGAGGTCAGAGGTCCTCATCAGGGAACAGATCACTCTGGGGGTTATCTGTCCAGCTGTACCTAGCCTGAAAGCTTTCCTCCTATTTTTCTACTTCGAGACTGTTGAACTGGCCATGTTGGTCTACACCAGGGGTGGCCAGCGGTAGCTCGCCAGATGTTTTTTGCATACAACTCCCATCAGCCCCAGCCATTGGCCATGCTGGCTGGGGCTGATGGGAGTTGTAGGCAAAAAACATCTGGAGAACTACCATTGGCCACCCCTGGTCTACACTATTGTAACAGCTAAGTTTGAGTATGTAATGCATTCTGTATGCAGCTATCCTTAATGACTGCTCAAAAATACAACTGGTAAAGAACAAAGCAACACATTTACTATCAGGGGCTAACTGCTGGCAACTGACAAAGTGGGCATGTAGAACTTTTCAAACATCTGTACTATTGCTTTAATATGCATTTACTTTTGGTCCACTGGTTGTTTTATTTGCAATTGTAATTGTTGCAATTGATATTGAATGTTTTAAGTATTACCTACCTTGGGTCCCAATTGTTGTTTGTATTTTTAAATAAATAAATAAATCTAGATATTACTGTTTGACTACATTCAGACTATAAACCATGGTTTGCTTGAACTGTGGTTTGAGTGTGATATCTGAATGCAGGCTGCCAAATGATGTAATATGTGATGTCTGAGTGTAGGATGCCCAGTGATGTAATGTGTGATGTATGAATGCATGCTGTGGTTTGTTGGTGGATACTAAGCTGAGATTCTAAACAACAGTTTTTAACCAGGACTTTTTTTCTGGGGGAATGCAGTGGAAGAGAGTTTCAAAATGTTTTTGTGGAAACAAAATTCTCAAAAAATGTTTAAAAGTTCATAAGGGGCACCTTCTTCATTTCCCTCTTGAGAGTTCCAGCACCTCTTTTTCCAGAAAAAAGCTCTAATTTTTATTTGACTTAACTGTGCATTGCAAGAATTGTACTTCGATCGCTGGCACCACCGACTTAGCCTCCAGCATACAGAGAAAGAAGCACACACCAGCTATATTTATTCACTGACAGTGCTTTCTCGATATGCTCTTCCTCTTTCTGCCCTCTTTTGTTTCAACTGTGCCTGCTCATCTTGCATTAAGCTGTAGCATCCATTACTAAATTGGTTCAGCATGTAGATTACGTTACAAAATGAAGGGCTGTTTTCCTAAGGAATCACATTTCTTAAATTTCTTCCTGTTAGTACATTTGGGATAGTAGTGATCAGTATTAGCACTGCTGATGTTTGTTTGGTGAAGCAGGCCTATCATTCCCAAAGAGTAGGTTACCTGAGTAGCAGTACATTCGCTGGAGAAAGAAGATATCTGCAAACAAAACTCTGTCCCATTTTGCTTTTCTTAAGCCTGTCCAGAGTGGGCTTCATGATAATGAATCAAGCAGCCTTCTCATTACAGAAGTATTGTTCCTCTGTATATGGAAAGAGACATCTGAAAATGTCCAAAACCTATCCTTTGCAAAACACATGAGGCAGTTTTTATCGGGTAGGGAACAGTAGTAAATGGTTGTCAGGCTAACCTAACAACTCATCACTAAGAGCCTGTGGTATCAAATGTACAGTACAATCCTGTTATGAGTTACTCCAGTCTAAGTCCATTATAATGAATGGGCTTAGACTGGAGTAACTTTGCATAGGATCACTGGAAAACATCTACTACTAGCTACTATAATAACTGAGATAAACTGTTAAAATTTAGAAAAGCGACATTTTTCTTTTTAAAGCTGCTTCTTATAAAAGAGTGACAGAAGATATCCAACACTCCAAACTGAAGAATGAGTGTAAAAGAGGAGAGCTGTTTTATATAGCTAGTGGTTTAAACCTGTCCTTGACAGTGTGGTATAATTTTATAATCCTGGAAAACCTCCTTGTGTCATTCAGATGTTACTTCACTAGAGTCACTCCTGAACCTGGAACTGTCCTTAAAGATTTCTAGTGATAGCCTTTACATTAATGGAGGAAATCAATTTTAAAAACCCTTATCTATATTTATAGCATGCAAAGCCATTAGAAATATCTAAATCCAACTATGCCTATAGAGTGGAGTCACTACATCATAACTACCAGGGGTTGTTTTGTAGAAAAATAGTTGGTGGAGCTCACCCAGGGATTGTTATGCAGCTGCACCTACTATTCAATGGGCAAGGTGGAGAGGAAGAGGCAGAACCCTCAGAAAGGTTCAAGAGCTGCACTCCTGTGAGCTCCTGCTGAATTCAAGGCATGATATCTATATTTCAGATTGATAGCCATGCATATAGTTTTGTTTCCAAGGGACCACTCTGAAATGTTTCACTGCAGTATGTACAGAAGAATAATGTGGAGGGAGACAGTGGGTGGTTAAGTTATACCTGGGACTAAGTAAAGATGAAAGTATTTATTTGGTTGCTTATAAACTATACAGAGACTGTAGGCAACTATGTTGATCCACTAGGGAAAAAATCAGAAACAACAGCACTGTAAATACCTTACTGTTATGACCAACCAAATTGCCACAAAGTAGTGAGCAGTTCTGAGTTCTCTGGGACTATTTATTAGGCTGGATGTTTAGTACAAAAGAAAAAGGAGAAGGAGAGAGAGTTTCAGTGTATGATGGAATTTGTAGCCTTCTTGAAATAGAGTCCAGAAGGTTTTAGAGATCTAATGTATATGAAGGAATATGTATGAGATGAAGCGGCAGTGTGAGGAAGAGCTTTGCCTGTGATGAAGCAAACCATGAAACATGTTAAGACAACACTGGACCAAATGAACTGTAGATCTAACTCAATAAAGCTAACTCAACGTAAGTCCATTCTTTATGTAAGAGGGGAAGTCCTATGCAATGAGATGTTATATAATAAAGATGATTCCAGATGGGTAGCTGTATTAGGTGATGTAATGGCAATATTTCATTTGGGCCTGTCTTGCCCTTGACTGAAAAGAGCAAGAGTCCAGTAGTATCTTAAAGACTAACAAAAAATTGTGGTTGAGTATGAGCTCACTTCTTCAGGTAAGTCCTTGACTCTCTCCAGACACCTTTCTGGCTTTATCAGACTTTATTTGCTTTCAGTAAAAAAACTTTTGCCTAACAAATGCTTCAGTGGTGCCCCTGATGAAGTGAGCACTGACTCATAAATGCTTACACTGGAATAATTTGTGTTTATCTTTAAGAGGCCACTGGCCTGTTGTTTTATATAAGAAAAAGGATGCCACATGGGAGGAGCTGGATGCAGAAAGCAAGGGTTACATAGGAGACTTAAAAGGACAGAGCTGACTGCCCATCAAACACCTGATTGCCAACTTACTCAGCCCAGGTTGATGGAACTCACAAGTCTCCCCAAACCAGCTTTTGAGAATAATTTTTCTGGGTCAGCTCAGGGATCTGAGAATGTGGAATATGTGAGAATGGAGAGGTAGAGGCTGTATGTTATATGGAATTTCAGTATTCAAAAGGAGAGGAGGAGGAATAGTTTGTGGGAATGGGTTTTAGATGGACCGTGCTACCCTGCATTCGGCCTCGGTTTCCAGACGGAGGAGAGCAAGGGAGGTGATGTGCAAATCTGGGGGTGGGCACAGAAGCTTGGGCCAGCCCTTAGGCAGCGGTGGAAACCAAAGTGGAGCCACTTACATTCCTGTTGAAGGAGTTCCCAGGCAGGAGCGGTAGCGCCATGGTGGTGCCGGTGCCCCCCGCCTCGGGGCTGGTGTTGCTGCCCGAACCCGGCCGATCGACCTCCGCGCTACCAAGGTTCAAGGAATTGCTGGCGTGCTGTTTGGAGTTCCGTTGCCCTGGTGATTCCCATTGACATCATAGAGGGCGGCGGCGGGGAATGTCGACGAGTTCGCTTCGCCCCTGGCTTTTTGCTGCCCCCTGCAGGAACACGGCGCTCCGTAGCAGCTGAGCAATCCTGGCCCCGTTGGCATGGGGTGCTTTCCCTCGCTTCACTGTCGGTCAGTGAGGTTGCGCCAGCACCTTTCCATTGAATCCCTTCGCTGTCGTCCTTACAGTCTCTGCAGCACTAACGGTACGCTTTTAATCTGCCCCGTCTATATTTCTGATCGTCCGTGTTCTAACATTTAGTAAACCTTTCCGTTTGCACTTTTAGGCCTCTCCTACTTAACATAACTTTAAAATATCTCCCCTTTCATTTTCTTGTATCTGAAGAAGTGTGGGTGCACAGAAAAGCTCGTACCTTGAATAAACTTTTGTTGGTCTTAAAGGTGCCACTGGACTCAAAATGAGTTCTACTGCATCAGACCAACACAGCTGCCCACCTGGATCTATCCCCTTTCACAGACACATGACAGGCAGCACACAAACTACTTAAATGTAAGGATACTTTTTTTTGGATCAGTATTCATTATGGCAATGCACATCTACAGATAGCTCTTCAACACATAGTCTATGGCAACAAACTTTGACATCTCCCTCTGGAAATCCAGCCTGCATGCCTGATTGACTTTGAACTCTCCTGTAGTGCAGACTTGACCATGAACCTGGCAAAGGCCTGAGCCTAACTGGTGGATACTTAAATCAAGATTCAGAGATAGTGATGACATTGATTTGATTTCAAGTACTTCTCAAGTCTCCTGAAGTCAAAAGCAACTTAGATAAGCATAGCAAGTCTATATAATTTATTTATTTTTGCTAGGGTTGGCAATCCCCAGGTGGGGGTAGGGGATCCCCCGGTTTGGAGGCCTTCCCCCCACTTCAGGGTTGTCAGAAAGCGGGGGGGGGGGGGAGGGAAATGTCTACTGGGAACTCTATTATTCCCTATGGAGATTTATTCCCATAGAAAATCATGGAGAATTGATCGGTGGTATCTGGGGCTCTGGGGGGCTGTTTTTTGGGGTAGAGGCACCAAATTTTCAGTATAGCATCTAGTGCCTCTCCCCAAAATACCCTCCAAGTTTCAAAAAGATTGGACCCGGGGGTCCAATTCCATGAGCCCCAAAAGAAGGTGCCCCTATCCTTCATGATTTCCTATGGAAGGAAGAAATTGAAAAGGTGTGCTGTCCTTTTAAATGTGACGGCCAGAACTCCCTTTGGAGTTCAATTATGCTTGTCACAGCCTTGATCTTGGCTGCACCCCTAATGTCTCCTGCCTCCACCCCCAAAGTCTCCTGGCTCCACCCCCAAAGTCCCCAGATATTTCTTGAATTGGACTTGGCAACCCTAATTTTTGCAATAACTTCCTATCTTTTTATATTACAAACTATGCACAAAAATGTTTTGTACAAAAATTAGTTTCCTACCAAAGGCTAGGAAGAAAACCATGCTCCCATCTGTCATAAAAATACAGGATGTATACATCATAAGATGATGACAAATAAAGAAAATTGCAAGCAAGATTTTTTAAAAGTCATTATTGCAACAACTGACATTTTCCAAAAATGTGTTATTTACTCAGGCCCATGTGCTTCTCTTTCTCAGTACTAATGTACAGAAAACAAATACAGAATCCCAAACCATCATTTCCTTTCCATCCTCCCTGCATCTGCAGGCTCATTTTTACTAGAAAATTAGGTTGTAATGTGACATAATTAAAAGACAAGCTAATATGAAGCATGACTCTGCAGTCATGTGTCACATCATTGGGGGGGGGGGGATGAGGTAAACTAGAACCATTGCTACAGCCACCTGACAAAGTGCTCATCATAGTCTGTGCCTACCCATATCAACTAGTTTGTAAAGACTGCAGAGCACATATAGGCCAACAAGATGAACTGTTTTTCCCCCGAAGAATTGAAAGCAGTCCTCTGTTGCCTTTGACCTCCACAGCATCAGTCAGCCTGATCCATGAACCACACGCACATTAAAAAAACCCTGAAAAATGTGACCTACCTGAATTCTCCTGGCAATATTACAGTTATCTTTGTTACTACTGCTGCTAATACAAACCTGGTAAAGAGGAACCAGTAGAAAAATTACACTTCTGAGTTTTCTTCAAAGAAGGCAAATGCTGTGGTAGTTGAATAAAATTATAGAGTTGGAAAGGACCTCCCGGATCATCTAGTCCAACTCCCTGCACAATGCAGGAACTTCACAAACACCTCCCCCACACACATACATCCCCAGTGACCCTTGCTCCATGTCCTGAAGATGGCAAAAAACCCCAGGATCCCTTGCCAAACTGGCCTGGAGAAAAATTGCTGACTAACGCCAAAGTGGCAATCAGCATTTCTGTGGGCATGTAAGAAAGGGCCACAAGAACTAAGCACTGATGTAACCCTTCCTGCCCTCCTTCTCATGATCTGCCTAATTCACAGAATCAACAATGCTGTCAGATGGCCATCTAGCCTCTGTTTAAAAACCTTCAAGGAATGAGACCACCTCCCAAGGATGCCTGTTCCACTGAGGAGCCACTCTAATTTCCAGGAAGTTCTTAATGCTTAGCTGTGGAAATTGTGTTGATCAACTCATTCTGGGGCCACAGAAAACAGAACTCCATTCTGCACCATCCTCTAATATGACAGCTCTTTAAATATTTGAAGATGGTATCATATATCACCTTTCAGTCATTTCCTCTCCAGGCTAAACATACCCAGCTCCTTCAACCTTTCCTCATAGGCCTTAGTCTCCATACACCTCACCATCTTTGTTGCCCTCCTCTGGACACATTCCAGCTTGTCTATATCCTTCTTAAATTGTGGTGTCCAAAACTGAACTCAACACTCTAGGTGAGGGCTAACCAGAGCAGAGCAAAGCGATACCGTCACTTCACATGATCTGGACACTATACTTCTGTTGATACAGTCCAAAATCACATTTGCCTTTTAAGCCACTGCATCACACTGCTGACTAATGTTCAGTGTATGGTCCACTCAGACCTCTAGATCCTTTTCACACATACTACTGCCAAGACAAGTCTCCCCCATCCTATAATGATGCATTGGATTTTTCCTACCTAAATGAAGAACTTTACATTTATTTTAATTAAAATTCATTTTACTTGTTTTAACCCAATAGGAGTCAATTGCACCTTTAAGACCAGCGTAGTTTTATTCAGAACGTAAGCTTTCGTGTGCATGCACACTTCTTCAGACGAGGAATGAGGTACAGTAAGCAGAGTACAGTAAGCATAGCTGGTGGGGTTTGGAATGCCAAGTGGTACAAAGTTAAAAACCAGTAGCAGAATAGTAAAATTAACAAATTCAGAAAACCTTTGACCTGGGTTGTGTTAGCGTGGGAAACCATAAAACAGTAACATGTCAGAATGTGAGAATGCCTGATAATTATTCTATTGCTAATAAACCTGGGTCAAAAAGAAGGCATTTCTTTCCCAGAAGTTTTTCCTGTCCAACTAATTTACCTTTTAACATGTAACATAAATATATACATCATTTTAGTGTACCATTAGGAAAAAATACATTAAAATATAGTGGAAGATGGGTTTAGTATATGTAATGAGATTAACAGCCAATATCCCTTGTCTGAGTACGTAAATACAAAAGCATTATTCTGATACACTATCCTAAAAGAGAAATACATTGGAATACTGTGGATATATCGCTATACTTGGTGAAAGTGGGTTTAGCATATGTAATGAGATAAAAAATTTTTTTAACATGTAACATAAATATATCCATCATTTTAGTTTGCCATTAGAAAAAAAACACATTAAAATATAGTGGAAGATGGGTTTTAACCCATTTTTCCAGCCTGTCAAGATCATCCTGGCTCCTGGCTCTGTCTTCTACTGTATTTGCAACCCCTCCCAATTTAGTATCATCTGCAAATTTAATAAGCATTCCCTCTATTCCTTCATCCAAATCATTTATAAAGATGTTGTGTCCTAGGCTTAAATGGGAGAACTGTTACTTTTGGAGGGAACTGTTACTTTTGGAGGGAAGCTGAACAAGCCAAAGCTTGTACTCCACACCAGGGTTCCAGAGAAGGCCTAAGCGTGCCCAATCAGGGGAAGGATTGAAACATAAGTAGCCAATCAACATCTAGGCTCATACTGTACCCTGATAGGCCCTTAGGGCCCTGTAAATAGCCAATCCATGTAGATAGTTAAGGACCAATCAGAAGGGGGCAAGAATTGTATAAAAGAGCGGGAAGTTTGAATAGAGCTCAGTCTGTGTGTGTGTTCCTGAAGTAAAGCTTGCTGAAATCACTCTCTGACTCTGGTCTCTTACTGCGCCAACCCCAGTACTTTACACTGGCGACAAAGGTGGGATGCCAGTAAGAACCAGCAACAGAACCAGGAACACAGAAAGGTGGCTAAATCCAAGCCATCTGGGTCTGCACCTCCGCTCTGCGCACACCCCAGCTTGCAAGCCGCCCAGACGCGCTGCCAAGAATGGAGGCTCCAGCCAACCTTCTACAGCCCTTTAGCATCGATCGCCCCGAGCTGTGGGACTCGTGGATCGAAGGCTTCCAGTCATACCCGACCTTCCGGAAGATTACAGAGACTACCATGCAGAGAGCTCTGCTTATCAGTACGTGTGGCACGGAGACCGTGGACTTAGCCAGGGCTCTTCTCCAACCCAGGAAGCTCTCAGAGACGCCGGTGGACGACATCATCAGCGCTCTGGAGAAGTATTTCCAGCCCCAGCCAACCAAGCTCACCCGGCACTGGGACTTTCGACAAAGGACACAGAAGGCAGGCGAAACCACGATGGCGTTCTTGACAAGCCTGCGCCGGGTGGCAAGCCGATGCAGTTTCGCAGACCTCAACAAAGCCCTTCTCAACCAGTTTGTATGGGGCTTGAGGGACGAAAAACTAGTACAGAAACTCCTGTCCCTCTCCGAGTGCGACCTAACAAAGGCCATCGATGTGGCCACCAGCTGGGAAAAGGGCAAATTAGCAGAGCCACGGATGACAAGACAGGCTGCGGCACACCAGATCAACCCTGAACCATCTACAGAGGACTCAGACGAGGACAAAGCTCTACAAACCGGCTATCGTTCAGCAGGAAGGAAGACCACCCATGTCCCACAGGGCATGAGACACAAGACACTACCTGCATGTGCAAGTTGCGGGGGCCAGCACGAGCGGAAGACCTGCCTATTCCGGAATGCCACCTGTCGACTCTGCAACAAGGAAGGCCACATCGCCTGCGCCTGCAGATCCAAATCCCGAGCACGCGTCCCGCAAAGATCTGCGCACTCCGAAGGCCAGCCAGACTTCGAGACCGATGCTCTCCACGCCCACCCATACTCGGTACAGTACTTACCCTCGCCAGTCAGGCCCTCCAAAATCCGGGTCAATGTAGGGATCGGGGGGGTGCCCTGCCAAATGGAGGTGGACTCTGGGTCAGCATCATCTATTATAGCGGCAGAGACATGTTTTAAAATTCCCACCAGGCTGAGGCCTCGTCTCAGGGACTCGGGGTTTACCTTAGTGGACTTCCAGAAGAATAAGGTGCCTATCTTGGGAGTGGGCCTGGTCCCAGTCCAATACAAGGGGTTCAAGGGCCAGCTACAAGTGCTAGTGGTCAAGAACCACCTTACAAACCTTTTGGGTCTCGACTGGTTCAAGCCCCTGGAAATAGAGATCAGGGGGGTCAATAAGACTGTCGGAGTGGACTTTAACAAGGTTTGTGAAGAGTTCCTGGCCGTTTTCGATGGCACCTTGGGCTGCTACACGGGTCCCCCGGTTACACTACACCTCGACCCCACAGTGCGGCCTATTAGGCTTAAAGCGCGGCGAGTTCCATTCGCGCTCAAGCCTAAAATTGAGGAGGAACTGGATAAACTGATTGCACACGGAATACTAGAGCCTGTCACCCACGCAACCTGGGAAACTCCCATCGTGACTCCAGTCAAGCCCAGTGGGGAGGTGCGGATTTGTGCAGACTATAAGTGCACCCTCAACAAGGCTCTACAGGCCCAAGCATACCCTGTGCCCATCGTCAGCCACGTTTTAGCCACCCTAGCCGGCGCAAAAATTTTTGGCAAGTTGGACTTGGCCCAAGCTTACCAACAGCTGCCGGTGGATGAGGCCACGGCCAACGCCCAAACAATTGTGACCCACCGGGGGGCCTTTAGAGTAAAGCGGTTGCAATTTGGCGTGAGTGTGGCTCCGGGGTTGTTCCAGGAACTCATGGACTCTCTTTTAAAAGGACTTCCCGGAGTCACTCCATTCTTCGATGATGTGCTGATCGCGGCAGCCTTGCCTGAAGAATTCGCCGCCTGCCTTAGAGGAGTCCTACAACGTTTTGAAACAGCCGGCCTCAAGGTCAAATGGGAGAAGTGCCTCCTGGGCGTGGATCAGGTGGAATTCCTGGGGTTCTCCATCGATGCCCAGGGGGTCCACCCCTCCGACGCCAAGCTGCATGCCGTCAGAGATGCTCCAGCGCCCACCAACAAGCAAGAACTCCAGGCCTTCCTCGGCCTCCTAAACTTTTATCATGCTTTTCTCCCCCACAAGGCAGCGGTGGCCGAACCCCTGCACCGACTTCTAGACAAGAACCGACCCTGGGCATGGGGCCACCAGCACGCTAAAGCCTTCCAGGATATCAAGGGCCTCCTGATGTCCAACTCCGTCCTTGCCCATTTCGACGAGACCCTGCCCTTGGTCCTTGCATGCGACGCATCCCCTTATGGCGTGGGGGCAGTTCTGGGCCACCGACTCCCTGATGGGACCGAAGTCCCTATCGCGTACTACTCGCGGACCCTCTCGTCAGCGGAGCGGAACTACGCCCAAATCGACAAAGAAGGGTTGGCAGTTGTGGCCGGCGTCAAAAAATTTCATGATTACATCTACGGCCGACCCTTTACCCTCTATACGGACCACAAACCCCTGTTGGGCCTCTTTGCATCGGACCGGCAGACCCCTCAGGTGTTGTCCCCACGGGTCCTCTGTTGGTCCATTTTTCTAGCCGGCTACACCTACACCCTAGTGCATCGCCGGCCATGCTGACGCCCTGAGCCGCTTGCCCTTGCCTGACGTGGATCCCGATCCAGCCCCGGCTCATCAGATCCTACTGATGGACATGCTTCCGGACAGGCCATTGCTCGCCCGCGACATTGCTGTCCGCTCCGCTCGTGATCCAGTCCTCTCCCGTGTCTTGGACTGAGTGGGGAGGGGGTGGCCCAAGGGCTCGACTGGGCCGGAATTTACTCCGTTTGCAGCCCGGAAAGACGAACTATCCACCCACAAAGGCTGCCTACTATGGGGCAACAGAGTCGTCATCCCCAAACCCTTGCAAGACCAAGTGCTGAGAGCCCTGCACGAGGCACACCCGGGCATAGTCCGCATGAAGGCTTTCACACGGAGCTATGTCTGGTGGCCCGGCCTCGATGCAGAAATTGAGGCTTGGGTTAAAAGGTGCCCGACATGCCAGGTGTCAAGGCCTGACCCCCCACGTGGCCCAGTGCAATCATGGGAATCCACCAAAAACCCCTGGTCAAGACTGCATATGGACTTTGCTGGCCCCTTCCATGGGCGGACTCTACTCATACTAGTGGATTCATACTCCAAGTGGTTGGAGGTGGTCCAGGTGCCCTCGCCATCATCGCAGGTGACCATCACGGCTCTGAGGGCCATCTTTGCAACCCACGCGTTGCCGGAGACCATCGTCACCGACAACGGCACAGCATTCACGTCCGCAGTGTTCCAGGACTTCTTGGCCAAGAACCTCATCAGGCACATTCGCTCTGCCCCGTTTCATCCAGCCACCAACAGCCAGGCAGAGCGGATGGTGCGCACGGCAAAGGAGGCCTTGAACCGTCTGGGCCCCTCAGACTGGCCAAAAGACATGGCATGTTTCCTAATGGCCTACCGGACCACACCTACCGCCTCCACAGGTCGCAGTCCAGCAGAACTCCTCATGGGCCGCCGCATCTGCACCCTGCTGGACAAGCTGCACCAAACCGAGCCCCAGACAGGCGACCGGCGCCGGAACACCTTAAAGCCCCCAGAAGGTTCTACCCAGGTGAGACAGTGTGGGCACGGAACTATGCCACCACTGGCCCCGCCTGGCTCCCTGGAAAGGTGGACCACGTCACCGGACCGGTGTCCTATGCAGTGACCTTGGAGGGTGGACATCTCCTGAGGTGACACATCGACCAACTCCGAGGTCGCCTGCCTGCCGGGGAGCCAAGGTCAAAGGCTCCAGATCCGGACAACGTAAGTCCCCGAGAGCCTGACACAGAACAGGGTTCCGTGGAGCCCGCTTCTGCCCAGCAGGAGGAGACCCCCGACCGCGCAGCTGAACCCAGGTCTCCCGGGGCCGCCGTCCCAGATGTCTCCAGCTCTGCAGCCGCGGAACCACCAACCGAGTCAGAACGCCCAGTCCCCTCGGAGCTCCGACGCTCGACACGAGACCGCCGCCCTCCGACATATCTCCAGGACTATGTCACCTGATAGCTGGAACTATGAGGGGAGGGGTGTTGTGTCCTAGGCTTAAATGGGAGAACTGTTACTTTTGGAGGGAACTGTTACTTTTGGAGGGAAGCTGAACAAGCCAAAGCTTGTACTCCACACCAGGGTTCCAGAGAAGGCCTAAGCGTGCCCAATCAGGGGAAGGATTGATGATGATGATGATGATATTGGATTTATATCCCGCCCTCCACTCCGAAGAGTCTCAGAGCGGATTGAAACATAAGTAGCCAATCAACATCTAGGCTCATACTGTACCCTGATAGGCCCTTAGGGCCCTGTAAATAGCCAATCCATGTAGATAGTTAAGGACCAATCAGAAGGGGGCAAGAATTGTATAAAAGAGCGGGAAGTTTGAATAGAGCTCAGTCTGTGTGTGTGTTCCTGAAGTAAAGCTTGCTGAAATCACTCTCCGACTCTGGTCTCTTACTGCGCCAACCCCAGTACTTTACAAAAGATGTTTACAAATATGGTTTGGAGTCAACTGACTGATACATATACAGAAGTGTCATCATTACTTAGCTTTTGAGGACTTGTCTTTGGACATAAATATGGCCTTTACTGAAATATGTCATGTGTCAGGTAGTATGAAAAACAGGCCTGTGGTCTGTCATCTTCATACATTTTTATGTCATCTCATGATTCTGCTATCATGATTGATTAATACAATCATCTGTGAGCAATTCGGAATCTATGTGCACTGGTATTGCAACAGAGTTAATGGATTGTGGATTAGAAACTGAAAACTACAGAGACTTCTATCAGGAGGACAGCAGTAGTTTAAGTGAAAACAATGCATAGTCGGGAATAAACCACTATAAATTAGGGTTGCAAGCTAACCTCCAGGTGAGGCTCGGGGATCTCTCGCTATTACAACTGATCTCCAGACAATAAAGATCAGTTCCCCTGGATAAAATGGTTGCTTTGGAGGGTGAACTTAATGGCATTACATCTCTGTTGAGGTCCCTCCCTTCACCAAACCTCACCCTCCCCAGGCTTCACCCCCAAAATCTCCAAGTTTTTAACAACCCAGAGCTGGCAACACTAACAAAAGTCTCAAAAATGATATTTTTTCTCCATTCCCTGATGATTCCATAAGGACACAAATTCCTGTGGTGTGAAAATGTAGTTAACCATGGTGTTTATTCATGCCAGTCAGCCATTTTTACTTACTATTTATTTATTTTTTGCAGGCCCTCCTTACTCATTTTCTTTGTTGCACTGTGGGACATTACAGGCCCAGCCTAGGCAGCTAGTAAAGGCCTGTATGTGCTTCAGTATCTTCACACCATTTCTATGTGAGAACGCAACTCTCAGATGCAAGCATCATCTTCAATCCACAGTTCAATTATCATTCCTTTTCCAAAGGAGTCCAACTTAAAAAGTGTCTGTTTCTATGTCATTGTTAATATGGTCCATCTTCTTGAGGCTTGCATTTGACTTTCATGCTTTATAACCAGCCAATAATAAAACTACATTAAAATCTCATTGTTCTCTAAGGTGCTACCAGACTCAAATCTTAACTATTCTACTGCATACCAACATGGCCACCCTCTGAAATGAAACTCTGCTGCTGAAAAAGTTGAAAAGTTGTGTTAAAAATGTATTAAGTTAATCCGTTTAACTAGAAAGTTCAGTTGTACTCACTGCTTTGTTGAGGATGCTTGTGAAGCATTGCACACGAGTTTTGATTTAATGTGTCAATGGAGTAAAATATTTACATAATATTTAAACTACAGCTATTTATTTTCTTGTGAATTCCTTACCTTAAAATGCTTATTTATTAAAATAGGAGAAAGACGGGGGTATAAATAAATTAAATAAAATTATTTCTTTTACTTATCAAGGCCTAGTTTTGCATATTTCTCATGGCAGTGTGTGTGTACATGTATGCACATACACACACGCTAGGGTTGCAAACTCTGGCTTGCGAAATTCTTGGCGATTTAGGAGCATTGCCTAGGGAGGGCAGGGAGGAAGCTCAGCCAGATGTGATGTCACAGAGACTTTCCTGCAAAACTGCCGTTTTCTCCAGGAGGATTGATTTTGTGTTCTGGAGATCAGCTGTATTTCTGGGAAAACTTCAGGCCCCATTTGGAGGCTGTGTGAACCAAAAAGGGAAGTACACCGGAAGGTTACAGACTAAGAGACATTTTCTTTAAGAAATCGACAAAGAATGCTTAAAGAAACCTACAAGCTTATAATTCATTACTATAGAACAAACTAATCCTCATTCTCAGGAGAGCACTTAGAATTATTAACAAACAATTGAGACAAATGCTATTTAAACAAGCAAACTAACAATTTATAAACTAATATGGAATAGAAAAGTCTGTCATACAAGAGACCAAAGGGACGCGCTACTCCAATGTAGCGATATTGACACACAGACCTCTCCGTGAAAAAACAAGATGAATGCTGAAGGATTTTAAATAAATTTTTATCTCATTTAATAATGGATTCAGATGTTGAAGAGAAGTATTATTGATTACACGATTCCCAGATAAAATTTCGTGTTTCAATTCAAGGCTTCCTCTGATCAATATACTTCCATATTCTGGAACCAATGCTCAGAAATAATTTACACGCAATGAGTTTATTTATTATTTATTTATTATGTTAAGCTTATATCCCACCCTCTCTGCAAGCGGACTCAGGGCGGCTCACAACATCACAGTAATTCCATTAAAAACCAATAAAACATAATTACATATTTAAATTATTTAAAACATTTCATGGTGCTGTATTAATACAGTACAGTATAGCGGTTCTGAAAGTTCGATGGTGACCATCAGTACTCTGCATGGAGCTCTATATAATGTCCAGTGGCAGCTCTCTCTCGGTTAAACGTCGAAGGCCTGTCAGAACAATTCAGTCTTACAGGCCCTGCGGAATGTAGACAAATCCCGCAGGGCCCTTATGGCCTCCGGGAGAGCGTTCCAGAGTTCTGGCGCTACCACCGAGAAGGCCCTGGCTCGTGTCGTATGCAACCTGGCTTCTTTTGGTCCAGGGATGGACAATAGATTTTTCGTCCCTGAACGCAGTGCTCTCTGGGGAATATGCGGGGAAAGGCGGTCCCACAGATAGACAGGTCCCTGACCATAAAGGGCTTTAAAGGTCAACACTAACACCTTGAAACGAACTCGGAACACAACAGGAAGCCAGTGCAGCTCTTTCAGCACCGGCTGAATGTGCTCCCATCGAGGGAGTCTCATTAACAGCCTTGCTGCAGCGTTCTGCACTAGCTGTAGTCTCCGGGTTAGCGTCAAGGGTAGCCCCATGTCAGTTTTTTACAGCGGCATTAGTGGTTCTTCTCTTGTATGATGGACTTTTCTATTCCATATTAGTTTATAAATTGTTAGTTTGCTTGTTTAAATAGCATTTTTCTCAATTGTTTGTTAATAATTCTAAGTGCTCTCCTGAGAGTGGGGATTAGTTTCCAGAGTAAATTTGTTCAATAGTAATGAATTATAAGCTTATAGGTTTCTTTAAGCACCCATTTGGAAGCTGGCAACTTAAACACACACACAAGCCTGGACAAATTAGGAGCCGGATTCAGTTTCATATTTTAATTATTACTGTTGCCACAATACCATGTTTGTGCTGGAAAATACCTGGAAACTTTGGGGGGTAGATCCGAGAGAGGGAAGGGTTTGGGGAGGGAAGGGGCCTCAGCAGGGTACAATGCCATAGAGCCCACCCTTCAAAGAAGCCATTTTCTCCAGGGAACTGATCTCTGCCAGCTGAGATAACTTGAAAAAACAGAAGATCTCCAGGTCCCACCTGGAGGCTAGCAACACTACAAAACCTAACCCTAACTTCTGCATAATTTGTTGTAATTTTATTAAAGTTATGACAGAAGTGTTGTATTATAAGTAAAATATAGGGGTACCCTGGCTGTCAGCTCCATAACAAAAGGCTAACCTATAAGCCTAACCTAACTTCTCTCCAGTTTTTCATGATTCCAGTATTGCTTTAAATTTTGTATTTAATTGAACATCGGAGCCACTGTAGAAAGCAACTGGTTAAGAAAAGCATCCATCCACTACCGCTGAATGATATAAAGTTAAGTTTGTTGCAGGTACATTTTTACGTCATACAACAAAACATTCTGAGGTGAAATAAAACTTTGTATGAAATGAAACTTTGTACTACCACTGAGAATTGCTACAATAAAATAATTGCTGATAAAATTAGGCACCACAATGAAAGCTGTAGATGCCATGGCTATCAGGAGTCTGGTATTTGCTGGTATTTGTTTCCATACCAGCAAATACCAGAGTATATTCTATACACTCTGTGAAGCTGTCTTGCAGTCTGATGAAAGTGCAGCACAGGATTCTTTCTTCCCCCTAGTGAAATGGTTTTTTTAAAAGACAACTCAATGATTTAACATGTGTATCAATGGCAGGTCAACACAAAATCAGAAAGCGTCAAAACCCAGCTCTGCAGACAGTGTTGAAACAAGGAATCATTCCTAAAACCAAGATCTTAAAAACGGCTTACAACAGCTGTACAAGAAAAGCATTACCATCAACTAGAACATGAAGCATCCACAGAAATATATTATGCCAAAATTGCAAACTTGAAATAGCAGTACAATTGGGATCTCAAAGGACTCAGAACACTGGAAAATCTGTTTATGCTTGCATGACCATCTATTCATACATGCAGATATAAATATGCACACACAGAGAAAGTTTGCTGTATTACCCATTATGTGAGATATGCCAGAGTAGCACCTTACCTACAGACATAAATGACTCTTTGCAAAGAAAGAGGAGGAAAAGAAGAAAACATATACAGCACTAGCTGTGTTTTATAAACATGTCAATTCCTACCTGCTCCAATTAAAAAAAAAAAAAGCACAACCACTACAGGTCTCTTTCTGTGACATCAACTGTAGGGACATGCAGGAGATCACCAGCATCACCTCCTTGTTCTGTATTGTGTGCTACTGAAGTGCAAAATCTTCAAAGCCAGTTACCATCAATGGGTTTAGATGGGTATAACTTTGTTTAGGATTGCACTGTAAATGACCCACTGAACAGGTTTAAGTGCTCCAAGCAGATGTAATCAGAAACTGCAAGGCATTTCATACAATCCCCGTTTTCTCACTTTTGTAGATGCTGTGATAAATTCATTTTACACATAATATTGGTGTTCCCATTCAAAACATACTTGGTTGGCTGACATAATCTCAGCTTTCTTGTTTGGTATGCCACCAGGCAGCACCGCTCTGTAAACAATGAGCTTTGACATCCTGAAAAGAGCCAGTTTGGTGTAGTGGTTAAGTGCATAGACTCTTGTCTGGGGGAACCGGGTTTGATTCCCTACTCCTCTGCTTGCACTTGCTGGAATGGTCTTGGGTTAGCCATAGCTCTGGCAGAGGTTGTCCTTGAAGGGGTAGCTGCTGTGAGAGTCCTCTCAGCCCCACCCACCTGTTGTGTATGTTGTGGGGGAGGAAGATAAAGCAGATTGTGAGCCGTTCTGAGATTTGGAGTCCAATATCATCATCATCATCATTCTATTAAGGAATCAGATTTGTATGGCATATTCCTTCATACAGTCATTTGCAGGGACTTTTTTGTAGAAATTTTTTGAACTCATTTTTGAGAGGAGTGAAATAATGAAATGAGCTGAAACAAACAGAAGGTACTTTCCAAAGAAAAAACCAAGTGTAATGTCTTAGTGATTGTAAAAACACAAGAAGAAGAACCAGGTATGCAAAGCACAAACACTTAGTAACCATAGAACAGGTGTATTAGCCATTGTTAAAACGCAGAAGCAGAACTACTGTAGTAAAAGAAATGACACGGCTGAACAGGCCATAACAACAGTAAAGATTAATACCAATAGAGACTAATAAGTAGCAGGTACACAGGCATAATCAAGTAATGAATATTAACTGACACACCCTACTTCGGAGAAAGGTACATTTAAATGCAAATGCAATGTATGTAACGGGAGGGCTACATATCAAGGAGGGAGTATGAAGTAGGCGGTAGAATAGGCTGTACCTTCCGAGTACCTCAGCCTATGTGGAAAGGAGGAGGGACTCATCAGCCGGGAGTAGAGGATAAAAGGGCATGTGTGGAACTGATCAGGGAGCTCGTTGCAAAGCGACTCCTCTCTTTCTTGGTATCAATAAAGCTGTATATTTTAAAGGAGACTCCCGACTGACAGCTCTTTTATTTTGAATCTCCTGGAGGGGCTGGGAGAGACAGACACGTTGTCCCTAAGAGTTGGGGGCTCGTCCGGGATCACGTGACCTGTCGCCAGCCCACTTAGCAAACTCCAACTGGGAAGGTGCACCTTGTGAGTATTTCACGACCCATTGGATCTCCGTTGGCTGGGATTGGGGACAACTCAAGACCTGAGACACTGTAGATCACAGTCAGGAGGGGCCTGCCAGAAAGACGAGCTCACACAAACTTGGAAATCAGGACGTCCCGTCTAGTTAAGGTAAGACCGTGGCAAATGGGGAATAGAAGTTCTCAGTTTAAAGAGAGTAACAGATCTGGGGAGGCTTAGGGAATCCCCCAGATACAGGCAGACAGTCATTTAGCACTGACGCTAAAAAGCTAGAAGGATAGTCTTTGACTATTTGAATAAGGAGAAGATGATGAACTTCTCTGTTTTTGTGTGGCCAAAGTATAGGTTGCTGGGATTTATTTGGCCTCACTTTGGTAGCTTTGATGAAAAAGTGAGACAGCTGTTAAACATTTATATTAATAAAAGGAGGCCTTAAAGTGAGGAATCCAGTTATGTGGGGGCATGGATGCCTCAACCAGGATCACTGGTTTGCTTGATGAAATTTAAAGGGGAAAACAAAAAGAAATGGTTGCTTTTGTGTGGCCACACCAAAGGGAACTCTCTTGGCTAGAGTCTGGATACCAGTCTCCAGGCGTAGCCAGGAGACATCCTGCAATTTCTCTAGATTGCAGCTGCATTCTTAAAGTATTCCAGGAACTTCAACCTGGACATGATTATTGGGTGATCTTTGTCAGATAATCCTCTTATAGTAAAGAAAGTATTTATAGTAATGAGTGTTGAGAAACAGAGAGGGGAGATAACTGGTCAACCCCCCACTCTGTAGGAATTTTCTTTTCCTTTTCCCCCCCTTCTTTTGTTCTTGTTAACATTTTGGTATTTGTAAAGAAGTGACATATCTTCACACTTAGTGAAAAGTGTAAGTTCTGTCTTGCATAAGTAAACTAATTTGGAAATGTTGGAACATTATAAAGAAATACAGAGAATGTTGTCTATATAGTCAGAGATTAAAAGTGTTTGGAAGGTAGTAAAGTGTTAAAATAAAGTTTGCTTTCATGGTTGGAGTTTAGCAGGATAACTGTGGCACAGAAGGTTAAAATAGCTGAAAGTGTTGGGAAGGATTTCTTTCTTTTAAAGTGGTGATAAGAGTTAAGAGTTTATTTTGGTGTACATATTTTGAGTAGCTAAAATGGATTCAATTGATTTCCTTGTAAATTGTTTGGCAAAACCTTTTATAGACCAAACTTTGAGCCTTTCTCCTGCCAGGAGACTGGCATCCTCCAAATCCTAGCCCCTCCTTTTGGAATGTTAGGAAACAATACAATATGTAGCTAAGACAGAGAAAGCAGGCTCTTTCTCTGAGGATTTTTTTTCCTTGCTGAACAGAGGTTTGCCTTAAAACAAAGCAGAGTTAAGTATTCAGAATGAATGTAATGCTATTAAGAATGAATGTAAAATGAGAGTTTTTAAAAGTTTTATAAAGTAAAAGGGCAGTTGTAGATAAATGATTTTTTTCCCCTAACGTTACTCTTTCAGAAGTCAGTTGTTTCCAGTTTTGTTAAGTTTTTAATTTTAAGCATTTACGGCTTTTAAACCTGGTTTTTATCAATGTTCTGTAAATAAACAAGGAAGTTGTTGAAGCACAATTAGTGGGAGAAGAAAGCGCAATGTTTATGTCAGTGGTTATAAGGAACATAACGCTTTAACCCTAAAAGGGTGGGGGCTGATGTTCCCTATGAGCTGAGTTGGCATGGGCTGGCTAGCGGATTTCTGGCCTCCAGCTCACACTTTTTGTAAAAGTAGTCCCAGAGCACAACTGCCAGTGGTTCACACTTTTTATACAAGACTTGGCATCTTAGAAGGAACATTGGTAGGGGTAAGATTATGCACTATTTAAAAAATGCACTATTATATCAGAAGTTGTGAAATAAAAAGTGAGATATCTGAACTGGATCCCAGAGGAAATAACATTCTCTTAAGCAAACTCAAAGTTTTAATGATGTGAATTTAGAGATTTCTAATCCAAAAGTGGGCAGGACAGGTCTCTCCAGTCTTCTAGATGCAGTGGGGTGAGAATGGCAACCTTGTGTGCTGCCTAGAGAGATAACTTTTGTTGAGAAATACTTTTAACAGTAATTTATAAACAATAAAACAGAATAATGCTAGTTATGACAAATTCCAGATTGCTAAAATGTAAAGCTATATTGTTAAAACCATAGAATAAACATTGAGTTTAACTTTATATTTGGAATCTGGAGACGTTTAAAGGACAAGGAAAGGAGGAACATGATAATGTAAAATTTACAAAACCTCTAGATCAAAAAGCTAACCAAATCTAAAAGATGTTCCTCTTCTCCAGGGAAGTGCGGTTTATAAATGGTTCTTTCCAAGCGGTAGAGGAGAAAAGGTGCAACGTTGTAAAGGGAACAAGGAGGAACAAAAGGCAAGAATAATTAATTTGGGATGGTTTGGCCAAACCTGTACCTTATGTTTTCAAATGTAAACTCTATTAAAGAGAAAGGGTAGTGTATTTAGGTTAATAAAACTCTTAAACATTTTGAAGGGAAAAAGGAAATGGTAACCAGTAATTGGGGGGGGGGGGAATTCAGGTCTTGGATTTAGCAGGAGCTCACAGGAGAGCAGCTCCTGAACTTTTCTGATGGCACCACCTCTTCCTCCCCATCTACCTACCTTGTCTATTGAAAAATAGATGCAACTGCATAACAATCCCTGGATAAATCCACCAACTATTTTTTTTTTTTTACAATATGACCCCTGATAAAATTAATATCAGAAATATTAAGGACTGGTGAAGCAAAGGCAACAGAACAGTTAGTTGTTATATGAGTGCGGGTATCAGATTTAATTTTGGATAAGGTTATAGAGAATAAGCTAACTAATGTGGCAGTTAAAAAAGAAGCTAAAGAAGAAACAATAATAGGGTTTTGGGGAAAGTGGCATTATAAAGTTTAGTTGAACTTAAGATATAATTTGTGTAGGAGACTGTAAAAGGAAAAACAGTGGCTCTCCAAGCGATTAATTAAATAAGTGTTAAAGTGGTTGTATGAATAAAAGTATCAAGGAGCTCAAGCCAAAATGGATATGCTTTTATAGGAAATTTTGAAATAAAACCTATATCGTGTGTGTGTGGTGTATAAAAGTGGATTGTACTGAAATGCCTTGAGGAGGAAGGCTAAAATATTGTTTAGTGCTAAGGGATCAGTTACTCTACCTCTATATACCTACTTCTATTTATCAAAATGCTGCTAAAAAGTTTGCCTCAGTCAGGAATAACTGACTGAGTTATTATGTGTTATTTGGATCAGCTACTGTCCATGCTGTTTTCTTTCTTCAGCAGAAAAGCCTTGCTGATGCGAATGCTGTCCCTACACCAATATGGACCGGATGACTGGGTTTAAGTCAAAACTGGGAAGGAAAGGCCATTGTCTCAGCAGTGGTTAGAACCTTGCCAGGTGACACTAACAACGTAAACAGCGGTTGGCACAGCAGAGAGTGGCTGGATGTATTACACATGGTGAAAGAGGATCCAGCAGCAGTGAATTATATGGCTGATAAATAAAATTGTTGAACGGTAGCACAAAATCACAAACAAATAATTTTTTATTTAAGTTTTCTAAGTGTTAAATGGACTCTAAAAAGATTGCTTTATATAATTCATATTGTTTAATATATTATTAGAATTTTGGAGTAGGAGTAGGTTGCAAAAGGGAGATTGTGTAACACATATAAGGTTCAGGTTTACCAGAGTGACAGGGGGCTGGACCCTATCATGTCGAAGATTGTATCTGGTTTTACAAAAACTTCTGTTAATAATACTGATCTCTAGGGGCCAATGCCCCAGAAGTCGAGGAAATACCTAGATCCGTCGTGTCTATTATATGTTCCAACAACATGAGAAAAACTTAATTTATGAGCATCCCACATCAGTAGCAATGCTGAGTCTGATACCTGGATTAATAAGTGAGCCCTCATTAGTGGTAGGGTCCTTACAAGCATTATCTCATTGATCAGAACAAGAAATATTGTTTGTTTCCCTCCCAAATATAAGAAAAACTGGATTAAGATGATTTAGATACAGCAAAATGTCCCCATGCTTATGTTTCTGTTGCACTCAGAGTGGGATATGGAACTCCATAGTGCCAGGCTTCAACCAAGCACAAGAAAGAATGAGCCAGCTGAGTAACTACAGTGCTTGCACAGACTACTTCTGGTTGTCAAAACCAGGAAATCATACATTGGGAAATAAAACTCTCCTGTGGGGCAAGACAACTTTGAGAGATATTTTCCCTGACATACCAATGTTCGAGGTCGATTGTTCAGGTAAAGGTAGTATATGTTCAGGGATGAAAATAAAAGACCCCAACCTGTGGTTTTTCTTTGATAAGTGGGCCACTAATTATCATCCTGGGTACAAGAGAGGGGCATATGTTAGGATAGGATTCTTGACCTTCCTGGTGCAGGTTTTGGCCAAGCATTCCCGGATAAAAAGGGAAGATCATCTTGGTCCCTGAGTAGGACAGTTAGGAACTGCTGGCCAACAGCTCTCAGATGATGAAGGCAGCCACACAGGGGGAGGATTAATAATAGTTCTTTTGACATTAGGGGCCTACTCAGGAATAGTGGCACAAGAAAATCGTAAAAGCATAATAGGCCTGACCGATAGACTAGAGAAAACAGTGAATGCAACAGGGAAGGTCATTAGCAAACTGAGATAGAAGAATTAAGTCAGATCCAGCTACAACATCGGATAGTCCTAGACTATTTGTTAGCACAACAAGGAGGATTTTGTAAGGTGATAGGAACACAATGTCATGTGTAGTTTCATGTTTTAAATAAAAGCATAGAAATGCACCTACAAGAAATGCAAACTACTTTAAAAGAAAACTATGAAGGAATACAAAGTCCCTGGGACTGGCTAACCTCCTGGTTGCCAGGCTGGGGATGTCTTAAGAGAATATTACAAATTGGTATGATCATAGTAGTAATCAGCATCATCTGTTGTTGTTGTCTACACTGCTTACCTGTGTGCACCAGTGCTTGCAAGTCAGCAATAAAGAAGCATACCAAGAAGGGACAAGCTCAGCTGATGGTTGCAAAGTTCGAAAATGTTTCAGCTCAGGTAAAAATAAAAGAGTAGGGATTGAGAGGAGTGAAATAATGAAATGAGCTGAAACAAACAGAAGGTACTTTCCAAAGAAAGAACCAAGTGTAATGTCTTAGTGACTGTAAAAACACAAGAAGAAGAACCAGGTGTGCAAAGCACAAACACTTAGTAACCATAGAACAGGTGTATTAGCCATTGTTAAAACGCAGAAGCAGAACTACTGTAGTAAAAGAAATGACACGGCTGAACAGGCCATAACAACAGTAAAGATTAATATCAATAGAGACTAATAAGTACGCAAGTACACAGGCATAATCAAGTAATGAATATTAACTGACACAGCCTACTTTGGAGAAAGGTACATTTAATGCACATGCAATGTATGTAACTGGAGCGAGTATGAAGTAGGCGGTAGGCTAGACTGTACCTTCCGAGTACTTCAGCCTATGGGGAAAGGAGGAGGGACTCATCAGCCGGGAGTAGAGGATAAAAGGGCATGTAAGGAACTGATCAGGGAGCTCATTGCAAAGCAACTTCCCTCTTTCTTGATATCAATAAAGTTGTATATTTTAAAGGAGACTCCCAACTGACAGCTCTTTTTCTTTGAATCTCCTGGAGGGGCTGGGAGAGGCGGACACATCCCTACCATTTTCATATTAAGCCACACCTCCTGACATCACCATTGTTTAGCATATGGCTTTTTGTAGAAAAAGCCCAGCAACAGCTCATTTGCATATTAGGCCACACCCCTTGATGCCAAGCCAGCCAGAACTGTGTTCCTGTGCGTTCCTGCTCAAAAAAAGTCCTTGTCATTTGTGTTATTTCAGTATAAGAAAATGTTTTTGTGGGTAGAGAATCTGTGGATATTAAGGTGGAATTTCCAGATTCTTTGGTGGTGTCTGTAAGCAACTAGACTTTCTTAAAATAGCCAAAATTTTAGTGCAATTCCTTTGGGGGTTTTTTAATGAGCTACATAAAATTATGTATTTGTAACAGAATATTTAAACAAGTAACATTCTGGGACATGAGATGGCAGTATGTGGATTCAGTACCAGGATCATAGCCAGCAGAGGCGCACAGGGGCAGTGCCCCTTATAGAATTGGCAGCATCCGCTATCCAATCTTCCCTAATCTTTCCCTTTCAGTGAAAGGGAAGATTGGGTGGGGGTGCTGCAAATTCTATAGGGAGCATCACCCTTCTGCTGCCAACAGCCCTGTTCAGTACCAACATGATTTTAGTTCTCACACTGTTGTAGTTCATATTTAGTATATTTTAAAATAAAGGTCAGTATTTTCTACAATTCCTGCCTTTCCCTGATTGAAGTGAAACATTTAGGCAAGCTAGCCAGGAGGATTCTTTTACTCTCTGAGAGATGAATCTACAGAACTGTGAGAGAAAATTCCTGAGGGAGAGAAGAGATCTTGTGAAGGAATGAGGAGGTTCAAAACACCATGGCTCAACATGATTTTGAAAGCTTGCTTATGGAGATGGAAGGACTTGAATATCAACTTCAAGAGAAACAGTTGAGGGACTTTCTAGGCCTTTCTGGGGCAAATCTATCTGAGATGTAAATTAAAAACCTTGTCTGGAGGGTGGCAGCCCCACCCCCACCTGCTCCAAATGAGACTCCAGCAGGAGACAGCCATGCCCGGGCACCATGGAGACAAGCCATCCAATAAGAGTCTGTGGGGAAAGAGCAAAGGCCAGGAAAATACACCAGCAACCACCTCAGAGCCTGGTTGGCCCAGCATGTGCTTCAGATAAGAGGCTGGGCTCAGGCAGCAGACTGTGCTTGGGAACAAGCCAGTGGAGGAAGCCAGTAGTAGCTGAGGTCTGTACAGGCAGACAGCAGCCTCTTGCAACCTCAAGGGAAGCCAGGGCAGGAGAGGAGAAGATCCAGCCAAGGAGGCCAGTGGTACAGATTCTCTTCAAGTACCGTGGTCCTGCTTGGTGTAGTGGTTAAGCGTGCAGACTCTTATCTGGGAGAACTGAGTTTGACTCCCCACTCTTCCACATGCAACTGCTGGTGTGACCTTGGGTCAGTCATAACTCTATTAGAGCTGTTCCGGAAAGAGCAGTTTCTGTCAGAGCTCTCAGCTTCACCTACTTCACAGGGTGTCTGTTGTGGAGAGGGGAAAGGAAAGGAGATTCAGGAAGTAAAGGGTAGGGTATAAATCTATCCTCATCCTCCTCTTCTTCTTCTTGCCTACCCTCAGACAAGCCTCTATTAGGCCATCCCAGGGAATGCCAGGGACAAAGAACTGAACATATCCATGTCAATCAGGGAGAGGTTGCTGGCCAGAGCGAGAGGAGTGCCAAGGGTGTTGCCAAATCCCCTCCTCTATGAATTCTGAGACCCTTCTTGGGGCATGACCAACAGAAAGGAGGACCAAGGGCACAGCTGCACTGGATGAAGAAGGACTGGACAAACTCCTTTGATTTCCAGCTCACTTGGTGTCAGGGGGTGTGGCCTAATATGCAAATGAGTTCCCGCTGGGCTTTTTTTTTGTTCATTCCCCCCCCTTTCTCTGATCCTCCCCCCCTGTGTAAGCGGCTTTCCAACGACCACAGGTGTAATCAGCAGGTGTAATCAGCAGGGCTTCTTGTTGGCTAAATGTTGTATCAAGTATGATTTGTTAATCTTAAATGGCTCCTGGCCGGAGGATCACCCTGCTGTTTGCTCCTACTGGAAGGGAATCAAGCCCTCTTTACGAGACTATGTTGCTACCTCCAGAGCTATGCTTACAGAAGTGCTGGATTTTAGGGTTATTAGTAGATCTGAGAGTGACCACCTCCCACTGTCACTCAAAGTCTCAATTGCCTTGCCATTTAAGTCTAGAGAGATCCATCACCCTTCTGACCACTTAAGCCCAGTGACTGGCTGTGTAAAATGGTCCAGCAGAGTCAGTGCTAAGATTAGGAGTCTCTTGGGGTGTGAACAGATGATGGGCCTCATGAAAATGATAATGGAGAAGGAGGGTAACATTGTTTCGCATTACAATGACATAACTGCTGCCCTAAAACCTACTCTCTCCTATTATATGCATAACAACACAGTTCTGAAAAGACGATCTTACGAGTGGTACGATTCAGAATGCAAGTCCTTAAAGAGGCAGGTTACAGCTGGCCTGATTCTGGCAAGGGAATCTCCATTGACGGCTCACTATATGCAGTTAAAAGTCCTAAAAAAACAATTCAAGGAACTTACCCAACACAAGAAAGAAACTTTTATTAAGAAAAACTGGGAGGCCCTGATTAATGCAGCTAAATCAAACAATTCATCGCTTTTTTGGCATACAATAAATCCACTATTGAAAGTTTTCCCCTCAGAAGCTTCAAATCATATTACTGCTGCAGAGTGGGTGGAACACTTTCAGAGGATATATGCCTCTGAAGAGCCCTCTTGCCCCACCCTACGAGCGAAATTGCTAACAGAGGACATTCCGTCCTGGGATCCTGTCACCTGCGAGGAGGTGAACTCCCTTTTAGGGAGGGTGAAAAGCGGGAAAGCCCCTGGGGGGGATTACATTAGGTCTGACCTACTTAAAGAGCATCGGGATTGGTGGGCTCCAACGTTGGCTTCCCTTTTCTCATATATAGATGAGACAGCAAACATGCCAGCCGATTGGGGCTGGGCGATTATTGTGCCCATTTACAAAAGAGGGGGTCATGAACTCCCCTCGAACTATAGGCCAATTAGTTTGCTAAGTGCTATTAGCAAACTGTATGCCTTACATCTGAGGGACAAACTTACGGCCTGGATGGATTCTCAAGGCATTATTGCCGATGTTCAGGCTGCCTTCTGCCCTGGAAGATCCCACCTTGATCAGACTTTGGTGCTGCAATTTCTGGTTGATAAATATTTGGCCACAAAGGGCTCCAGACTCTTTGCAGCCTTTGTCGACTTTAAGGCTGCCTTTGATCTGATACCCAGATCCAGGTTATGGGACAAGCTTGCAGCTTCGTCTATTGACAGACGGCTGTTGTTGCTAATGGTTAGCCTTTATAGTAACTCGGGCATCAGGATAAGATGCTCATCTCAAGGCCATCTAACCCAACCAATTTTAGTGAACAAGGGTGTCAGACAGGGTTGTGTGCTCGCCCCCTTGCTTTTCAATTTCTACATAAATTCACTTCTAACCTCCTTTAATGATTTGGCTTTACATCCTCCCAAGCTCGCCGATCGGCATATTCCAGTTCTAGCATATGCTGACGACGTGCTTATACTATCCAGGACGCAGATTGGAATGCGAAGGGCCCTTCGCCATCTAACCCAGACCAGTCTGCAGGAAAAGTTGGAAATTAATCTAGATAAAACCAAGGTTTTAGTCTTCACCAAACGTTTCAAGGCTCATTGCTGGTTTCTAAATGGCAAACCCATTGAGCAAGTAAAAATTATTAAATACCTGGGGTGATTTTTCATTATCAGGGAAAGCGTTTGGCACATAAGAACTATGTTGCACAATCTGCGCAAAGAACAGCTGATGCCATCTACCGTTTTTACATCTCCAAAGGGGCCAAATTCTTGCCTGCAGCACTAAGGCTGCATACTGCAAAGACCAGGGTCCAGTTGCTCTATGGCGCTGAAATTGCCCCTTATTCAACCACCAAGCCATTGGAGATAGTACAAACTAAACTCTTGCGCAAGCTTCTGTCTGTTCCCAGTTGTGTGCCAAACACTGCCATCAGCTTGGAATCTGGCGTCCCAAGCATCGAGACGTCTATGTGGTTAAACACCCTTTGTTACTTTTTGAGGGTTCTCTCAAAGCCAGGTGGCCTTCCCCATCTGATTTTTTTAGACTCTTTTGTGGGAACTTGGGAGAAAAGGTGTCTAGATCATTTTAGACTCTGTGATCTCTCCCCTGAGTCCCTAGCAGTGATGGAACTGAGGGATGCGAAAGAACTTTTGCGCCTGAGGTTGGTTGAGCTTGAGCTGAGATCTGCTAGAGCTAGTCTTTCTGCGCACATTTTCTTAGGGAAGCAAGCCGAAGTACTGTCCCCAGCCAGGTATCTTTTCAACATCACTATCCCAAAATATCGGATAGCTTTCTCAAAAGCACGACTCAACGCACTTTTCTCTTCGGTGCTTTTGGGACGTTACGCTGGGTACCCATATCTGGAAAGATTGTGCCCCTGTAATTGCAATGAGGTCGAAACAACTCTCCACATCGTTTTGCGGTGCCCTAATTACAATGACTTGAGGGCAAGATTAATCTCTCCAATTCTCGGATCCTTGGCGGGCAGGCCGGAGGATGAGCAGATTGCCTTCCTCCTGTCTGATGCTCATTCTGATGTTTCATCTAAGACTGCCCATTTCTGTTATGTTGCTCAGTTGGAAAGGAGGGAAATTGAGAGTGTAAATCTTGGTTATGAGTTTTAACAATATGTGCAATAGTTGGCGTCAGGAATTTTGTGTAAGAGGTGATGGGTTTGTTTTTATGATTTTGTTTTTGTTTGTATTAAGGTGGTCGGATGACCGTGAATAAACTACTACTACTCTGTGTGAAACAATGGTGACATCAGGGGATGTGGCCTAATATGCAAATAAGTTACTGTTGGGCTTTTTCTATATATAGCTCAATTACCTCTGGCACGGCATTAAAGTTTTCCAGGACATGATGCATGATTGCTTGGTTTGTTGTCTGAATGATGAAGCCCTGCAGCCCTGTTGTGATTACAACAAAGTTACATGTTGGTTATTTACCTTCTGTGTGGCCTCCTCATCATGATACTTAACATTAACCTACTTTTTGCCTTTGAAAATTCTCCAGAAATTGCTTTCTATTTCTTCTGAAGCTGGATGAAAGAACTATCTCTTCACTTTGTTCTCCTGCTCTGTATTTTTTAAAAATAAAAAACCCTTAATCTTCCCAAAGATGGGCTGGAAAATGTCACTTTACATTTTAGCATTCCCAAACCACATTAAAACTTCTTTTTCACATCAGTCTTAAAAACTAATATTGATCAAGACCTCTTTAAAGGTGTGTTTGTACTCTTTCTCCATCTTACTTTGGTACTGCATCTGTTTCAACTAAGAAAACCTAAATAAAAATACCCTTATTTTAAAAATAAAAAGCTTGCTAGCTACTTTTTCAGGTCTATTTGAAGATCTATTGATTCAAGTGGTTCTGAGAAATCATCTTTTCTGCCTAAAATAGGACAGTATATTGTCCATAGAATATTCTATGTATACTTTTAAAGGAACTGCAAGACAATCTCACAGCTTTTTTCTCGTGGGGCTGGATGAAAACAAATTACCTGCCCTGTTTATTCTTTTTCCAAATAATAGTAAGCAATTATAAAGATGGTTTTCTGGAAAAAGCTGAATACATGTTAAGAGCGAGGTACAGTAAGAGTCCAGAGTCAGTGTCAATGTCAGTCCAAAGTCAGGGTTCCAGAAGTCAGGCAAGGCAGAGACATTCAGTCCAGAGTCATACACAAGAGCAAGCAAGTCCAAGATCCAAAGCTAGCCCGAAGGTCACTGAGCAAAGTCAGGCACTGTAGTTACAGAATTCACCTAGCGGTGGCTTGTTACTTCCATATCCATATGTTACTTCCATATCCCTTGAATGGCTTTTATAGATATCTGCTGGCTTTTATAGATATCTTTTGGCCAGCTGCTTTGGAAGAACTAGAATTGCCACTCCCCAGGTAGGGGCAGGGGACCCCCCAGTTTGGAGACCCTCCCCCTGCTTCAGGGTCATCAGAAAGTTTGGGGAGGAGGGAAATGCCTGCTGCACACTCTATTATTCTCTATGGAGACCAATTCCCACAAAGTATAATGGAGAATTGATCTACAGGTATCTGGGGCTCTGGTGAGGGCTATTTTTTGATGTAGAGGCACCACATTTTCAGCATAGCATCCGGTGCCTCTCCTCAAAACACCCTCCAAGTTTCAAAAAGATTGGACCAGGGGGGCCAATTCTATGAGCCCCCAAAGAAGGTGCCACTATCATTCATTGTTTCCAAATGGAGGGAAGGAATTTAAAAGGTGTGCACTACCTTTAAATGTGATGGCCAGAACTCCCTTTGGAGTTCAATTATGCTTGTCACAACCTTGCTCCTGGCTCCATCCAAATGTCTCCTGGATCCATCCCCCAAATCCCCAGATATTTCTTAAACTGGACTTGGCAACCCTAGGAGGAACCCTGCAGCTACTCATCATCAGCAAGCAGCTGGTTTCAGCCCAGGAAAAATGTGCTTTGTCTTCTCTCCTAGAGCTCCATTCTAAGCCTTTATCTTAAATGATGTGGGTGAAACAGGAGGGCTGGTAATGACCACCTATTAGGGTTGCCAAGTCCAATCCCAAAATATCTGGGGACTTTGGGGGTGGAGCCAGGAGACTTTGGGGATGGAGCTAGGGGGAGGGGGGGAAACGGTGCCGGGGAGCATGGCGAGCCGCCCCATCTCGGAGCGGGCGACGCCGCTGCACGGCTGCCGCCTCTTCTCCGCTCGCCGTGGCTGCTCCTCCGAGATGGGCTCAGGAGGAGCAGCTGCAGTGGGGCAGGGGAGGCGGCGCGGTGGCCTCGCCCGCTCCGCCTCTGGGGTGGAATCGGAGGGGGGGTGGAGGCGGGCCGGGGGCGTGGCGAGCCGCAAGTCCGGGTACTAGAAGGGCCCGGATTCGCGGCTCGCCATGCTCCTGGTCTGCCTCTGCCCTCTCCTTCGCTGGTTTTGCCTGCGCTGCTGCCGCCTCTTGGCTGTTCCTCCAAGATGGGCTCAGCCTGGGCCCATCTCGGAGGAGCAGCTGCAGTGGGCGGGGAGGGGGCAGAAGCGGCACGGCGCAGCGGCCTAGCCCGCTCCAGGATCGGGCGGCTCGCCATGCTCCCCGGCGCCGTTTCCCCCCCTCCCCAAAGCCCTTTTTGGGGAGCGGGGGAAGAGGGTGGAAATCCTGGGGTCCCCCGTCAGGGCGGGAGGGTTGGGAAGCCTACCACCTATTACTGTTCTGTAGGGCCTTAAAATGAAGCTCTTCCACCAGGCCTTTGGTTGAAGATGAGGGCATCCAATGAAGCCAAGCCTCCCTTGCTGAAGTTTTTCCATTGTTATTCAGCCCAGATTAAGAAGATCTCTGGAAAAATCCTGGTAGAGATCTAACTTGTTGCCCTCTCTTACTAGCTCTATCTCCTTCACTAAGTTCTCCAATCAAAAGAAGACATCCTCTTTGAGTAACAGTACTGCCATGGCAAGGGATGTACCATTCCATCCTGGTCTAGCCTCACTGTGATGAGGAATGGGATCCCACACCCAGTCTCACCCTGCCTGACTACCCAGTTTGGCCACTTCTGGGGGAGGAGCCGGGGCAGGGCTCTTTTCCAGGGCTGTTTCTCCTCCCCATCAATCTCAGCTAAAGTGTGATTTTATTCTGGAGATAAACACTTGTCCCTTCCTTTCAGCTAGGACAGGGTTTCACCTCTTCTGAGCCCTGAGGGTCACTTGCCCACAGGTTCCCAAAAGCTTAAGGCCCAGATATCTAAGACTCATCAACAATCATAATCCAAGCCCATAACACTATGCATTGACATTATTCCTTTAAACCAGGGGTGGGGAACCTTTTTTCGGCCAAGGGCCATATGGATATTTATAACATCAGTCGCAGGCCATAAAGAATTATCAATTTAAAAACAGTGCTCCGCCAAGGGAGAACAATTTAGGCCAGCAAAATTAATGCAAATAATTGTTTTTCTATTTGAAGTCATGTGGGGAGACCCTAATCTGGCACACACACTCACACACACACGGCCCTCCGCCCTAGGCAAATGCCTAGGTCCAGGGCTTTTTTGTAGAAAAAGCCCAACAGGAACTCAGTAGCATATTAGACCACATCCCCTAATATTAGTATATTAGGTCACACGCTCATTAGCATATTAGGCCACACCATCTGGGATAATCAAGTGCAAACTGAACTGTGACAGTAACTTTTCCAGGCCCTGCAGCAATTCTGGTCGACCAGCCAGGCCCCAGGGAAGCTGCCGCACAGTATATCCAGGTCCTGTGATACCTGCCAGGCCCTAGGGAGGCTGCTGTACAGTGCGGCTGGGCCCTACGATCCTCACTGGCCAGCCAGACCCCAGAGAGGCTGCCACATGGCTCGGTTTAGTCCAGTAATCCCCGAGGGTCACACCAAGTGACCTTGAGGGCCGCATATGGCCCTCAGGACAGAGGTTCCCCACCCCTGCCTTAGACCCTGCTTGTCAACTAAAACTGTCAATGTGTTACGGTTGTGCATATATTACTAACAAATGATTGCACAAATATTTGGCTCATAACTATGAAGAAAATGGCATGACATTTGCTCAGGAAAATTAATTACTTTAACATGTGTTACATAAAATTATTGGATAATTGTGGCTTGTACTTGGATGCTGTAGAATGGTTTTGTAAGTAACCAACAATACAATGCTAAGCAGAGTTGCACCCTTCTAACTCGATTTAATTCTATGGGTTTAGAATTCCACTTGTAAGGCATCAGTTCTTGAATTAACTGCTTTGGAATAAGACCAACTGAACATCATGGTATTTGCTTCAGAATAACCATATATAGGTTATGACCAAGGGAAATTTATGATAAAACTGCAGATAATTCAAATGGATGCTGTAAATGTCATATGCTCAAGGGCTTTTTGTAGCTGAATAATTTTCATGAGGCTAGGAAGGCCAAGATCATGGAGATACTCACACTTAACGGCTAAACTAGTCCAGAATTGCGCTAGCTTCTTATAAATTGGATGCATTCTTGTTATTATGTGATGCATTTTTTCCTATTTCAAGCTGAAACACGTGCTAAAGGTGAAATAAAATATAAGTGAATATCATGCTAAATGAAATGAGCTGCATCCAAAGAACCACAAGTGGAAGGAAAAGAACCACTAATATTCTTCTACATTTGCACAATAGTTTGCATAAAAGTTCAAGTAATGCTATAAATAGGTATCTATGTTCTTTGCAAGAAAGAAGGTATACATTTCCTTCACTAGAGGCTGTACAAGCTCTTCTGGAAGATGAAGAACATCTTTGGTTTGGTTTTAATTTTCTTACACAGCACTTAGGACAAAGTGTAAAAGATCATTTCATGGGCAAGCTGGGGTGACTTAGAAGCAAGCATTGCTGAACAGTCCACAGAAGCACTACAGGCCAGCCCTGCAAGGGCCTCTCAGTTTGGCCGTGGGTTGATACACCAATGATAGACATTGCACCTTTACTTCATTTATGCCCTGACTTCTCCACAATGGGGATCCTCTGTCCTGCAATTTCATCATCATAGCAATGCAGTGAGGTAGGTCAGGATGTATCCTATCATGGCTTTTATTTTAAACCCTTGATCTGACTGGCTGTGTTGTTGGGAGCCCTTATGGTTGACTTGCTAAACAGGTGACCCTTCATTGGCAATTTTGTCATTTTGTTACTTCTTTTAAAGAACCCCTGCAAAAGTCTCAGTGAACTGCTGACTGTACATTGGTACGATACTTTTGGCGCAACCAGGACTCTTTTTTTGTAGTAGGAACTCCTTTACATATTAGGCCACACACCTTTGATGTAGCCAATCCTCCAAGAGCTTACAGGGCTCTTAGTACAGGTCCTACTGTAAGCTGCAGAAGGATTGGCTACATCAGGGGGGTGTAGCCTAATATGCAAAGGAGTTCCTGCTACAAAAAAAGCCCTGGGTCCAATTGATTGTTATTTCTGTTTGTATTGTTAATTGTTGTGATTTTTTTTAAAAAAAAGGATGAGAATTTATGATTGGCCTATGGTCATCCAGTGAGCTTCCATGGCAGAACAGGGATTTGAATCTGGGTTTCCCAGATCCTAGTGTGAAAGTTTAAGCACTGCACTGGACTGGCTTTTGTGAGGTGATTCCTGTTGAATAGAGCTGTGCACAATTTTTTTGGGAGGGGATTTTTCAGATTTTTGATATATTGGACCCCAAAAAATTCAGGAGCCCCACCCCACCCCAAGCATTCATATACTGGAATGGTATTCAGATTCAGGTTTTTTCAGAAATCCTGATTTTTTTTTTTCGCCTTGGTTATGTTATAGCTCAGTGTTTCCCATTTGCAAGGTCGTGACCCGGTACTGGGCCATGGAAGCCTCACTGCTGGGTCACAAGAAAAGCCAAAGCTAGTCCCACCCCCAGCAAAGCATGATCTCTGCTCTGCTTCCTTCCTTCCCCCTTCTCTGTCTTGCAGAGAAAAGCTAGCCTTGAAGACTGACACAGGCTGCAAAGCCTGAGCTCCATTTGGCTTCCTTCCTTCCCCCGTCTCTCTGTTGTGCAGAGAAAGCTAGTTTTGAAGACTGACACAAGCTGCAAAGCCTGAGCTCCATTTGGCTTCTTTCCTTCCCCATCTCTGTGTTGTGCAGAGAGGAACTGGGCTGCCTCTCCTTCCTTCTCCCCCCCCTCCCAGTTTTTGAGAGAAAAGCTGGAGTCCACTGGCACTTTAGACCCATGAAGTGTTTTTCAAGGTATGAGCTTTCATGTGGCTTGCAATATGTTCTTTTGGGGAGATTTCCCAGGGAGGCCTTGACAGTAAAGAAGGGATGTTTTTTTCAGCTGGGAGGGGCAGGGAGTGGGCATTCCAGTAGCTATTTTTCTTACCAAATGACCCCTAGGCAGAATTGTTGCTGGCTGGGGTCATCTGATGGTGAGTAAGGTTTTTTTTCCTTTGTCCTCCCTTCTTTCTTTCCCTGCAAGTGATGCTCCATCTGTATTCTTGATGCTGGGGGGGGGGGGAAGCAACAGTGGGAGGGCTTCTAGTGCTCTGACCCCACTGGTAAACATTCTGGTGCTTTTTGGGCATTGTATGAAAGAATTTTGGACTGGATGGTCCACTGGCCTGATCCAACATGGCTTCTCTTATGTTCTTCCGTTCCATGTCTTTCTTTTCTTTTCCTTTCCTTCCATTTCATTCTTTCCCTTTCTCTTTCTTTCTTTCCTTCCATTTTTACAGGATGAAACTTTTCTGTTTATCTTACTGTTGTTGCAGACATAGGAGCTCTGCCAATGAAAAGTTGGCACTCCCAGTTGTAGCCAGCTGGCCTTTCTATGAGATTTCCATGTGAGTGAGTGAGAGTGAAAGGTGTGGGACAGAAAGAGATTATTGCAGATTAATGCTGTATATCTCAACAGCACTGGAAGTGATGGTACTATGCACTTGGCACCATTATACTGGTCCTGCTTTTAACAGTTGTCTGACACCAAAATTAAACTCCTCCTGGAGATATTAAAAAGGATGAAAGAAGTTCACTGGCTAAATATCTGCACAACAGGTTGCTTTTAAAGGCATGGGAAACACAGCCAGTAAAAAGCTGCAAGCCCCTCATAAATATCCTTTTTGGGATAACTGCAGAAAAGCTTGTATGAACTTCATATAACTTGAAATTAATTCAATTGCAGTACAATTATCTGCTACCTTTCACAGCAATATCCCAGTGTTTCAGCCAAGGAAAAGGATGAAAAATAGCTGTCAAAAGATTTTCTTGAAACCAAGCAAGTTTGGTTGTAGCTTGAGGCAGGGTTCTAGTAGTAGAAGCTGAAGGAAGGGCCTACTAAATGTGTCAGCATATTTTGAGGTAGTTGGTGCAGGCAACTGAACATGGGCATTCTCCATGCTTGCAAGCTGGAGAAGAACAAACAAACAGATAGGTGCATGCAGGTGTGGGGGTGGAAAGAAAGGACCCTAGGAATGTATGAAAAAGTTGTAGGCTGCCCACTTTCCATCCCCATTTTGGCTCAGCATGAGTTTCAGAGATATTTTTCTGAAAATGAAGTTACTTCAGAAAAAGAGGCAGATTTGAGGGAGTGCCCTGGAAGTGACATCACGATAAAAGGTGGAGTTTTGGTTCAATGTACCCCAGAAGTGACATCACTTGGCCCTTGACCAGGAAGTGAAACCACAGGAAATGACATAATTCCTGGCTCCACCCCCAAAGTCTCCTGGCTCCACCCCCAAATTTTAGTGGGCCATGAAGGAGAAGTGTAAAAATAACCAGGCCATGGGAAAGAAAAGTTTGGGAAACCCTGTTATAGCCTATAGGACCATAAAAGTCAATGGGGCATCTATCTAGGGAATCCAGGGATCTGGGAGGAGTGTTTTTTGAGGTAGAGGCACTATAACTTCAGTTTGATTTCTGGTGCCTCTCCTGAAAAGATGCTCATTTTCCTCTCCCATCTTCAGTTTCTATTACATAGACTCTCTGGTTTGACATCAGTTCCTGCTTTTTCACCCTGGTTTTCCCCTTGACGAGAAATAATGGAGGATGGGTCAACTTCTTTCAGGGCCTGTGGAATTAGACTCCCTTTTTGAAACTTAAAGGGCTTTTAAGTAGAGGCAGCAGAAACTATGCAGAAAATTTGATGCCTCTACCTAAAAAAACAGACTCCCCTTGAACCCTGGCCTATGGGTATCATTGACTATAATGCTCCCCATATGTTATAATGGAGCTGAAGACATTTAAAGGTGTTGCAGTCCCTTTAAATTTTTTTGTGAAGTCACAGCTTCACCCAGAATGGCACTCTCTAGAAACACTGTTTAACTGTAGCTATCCTGTTCTTCCAGATAATCCTGAATTTTGGGGGGATTATTCAGGATTGGCTATGCTTGATAACAGAAAATACATCCCCTTCTATATCAGACTGAAAGAATAGACAATACTGATAAGGTATTTCCCGGCTATTTATTTGGGCTCAGATACAGCCAAATGCAGTGGCGTAGGGAGGGGGGCGGGTCGCCCCAGGTCTGGGGGGTCTGGGGGGCCCCCGCAATTGCCAAGGGGGTCCCCGAACAATGGCCGTGTCCCAGCTCAGTGCTCCGGCTGCTAAGCAAGCAAGCAAGCGCTGCGTCTTCGAGTGCCCTTGGGAAAGCTGCCTGCTGCCGCCCCTGGCCGGTAACTAGCGAGAGCTCTCCCGCTTCCTCTTTCCGCCCTCCCAATGCAACCTTGCCAGCCAGCGCGGCGCCTCCCGGCCAGCGTTGCAGGTGAATCCCGCCCCCTCCTTGCCTGCAGGGCGGGCTGCCTTCCTCGCCCAGCATTCAGGGTTGCGGTTTGGGGGGTTTTTTTTGGGGGGGGAGGAGAGGGAAGCAGTTGCCACGCCTTCGCATCCAAAGATGCGGGGCTTTCTAGCCCGTGGTTGGTTAGGGGAGGGGAGGGGGGAAGGAGCGGCCGCTGTTGCAGGAACTCTTTCCTTTACACGTTTCTATAGACGCGTGAGGCTGCATTCTTTTGTACTTCCAAGTTACGTCCCGGGCAAACTAAACTACTTTGTCATTGACTTGGTTGTGAAGAAGGTACAATGACAATCCCACATCACGCTAGGGTTGCCAGGTCCGACTCAGGAAATATCTGGGGACTTTGCAGGTGGAGCAAGATTGTGACAAGCAGGACAGGACTCTGAAGGGAGTTCTGGTAATCATTTTTAAAGTGACCCGCGCTTTTCTGCTGAGACTTAAGGCAGATTGCTAGATTTTGGCCGGGGGGGGGGTGGAATTGATTAGACATCAAGAATGCCAGTTAGCAGTGCAGTAGGTTTAGATACATCTATGGCAGTTTTCTTTGTATTGAGATTTTAATTTAAAATTGAAAACCTTCAGTCTTGGGAGGCCTTCAGAGCCAGAGGAATTTGTCACAGGCAGGTTTTCAACCTGAGCTGCTGTTTGGATAGAACTAGACTTGAGGTTTTTTTCCCTCTTGGGCAACCCTGGGATTAGTTTTTGTTTTGTTATTTGATTTGACAACACAGGGATGATCAGATTCAGGCTGGAACATTTGGGCTCACTTCGACTGTAAGCCCCGTTGAACACATTCAGATTTATGGCTGGTTAGCCCAGGTAAACTCAGTCTCATCAGATCTTGGAAGCTAAGCAGGGTCAACTGTGGTTAGTACTTGGATGGGATACTTCCTTGAAATACCCAGTCTGGAGGAGAGGGGCAGGCTTATTCAGCCACCTCCCTGAATATCTTTCAGGCCTCCAGTAGAGGTGGGTCACCAGAGGTCATCATTACTTCCAAGTGTGGACACACACACATGAAAATACAAAAATATCCCACACACAAAAAACTGTAGTGCTGAGCATTGGGTGTACTCAAACTATATAGGAGCCCCTCCTTCCCCCAATTTGTGCCAGCATTGGCCTTTGCATGCCTTATGGGGAAAGATTATTTGAATTCACAGGTAAAGGTATGGAGGAACCAGAGCTGGATTTATGTCCAAACTAAGCCAACTTGAGTTTAAGGACTCAGATCATGAGGGGCCTCTAAATATAAACAGATTATTAAAGATTACACATGTAGTTTTTATAATGGGTCATTTTTAATCTTAACTGAAAATGAGAAAAAGGGGGGGAGGAGAATAAATTTAACCCAATCCAAACCGAAGTAAGTACAAGAAGGTTAAGAAAATATAAATGTATAGGCCCAATAATAATGTTAATTAAATTAAAAAATTAAAAATATAAACAAATGTGCAAAAATATACAGGAATTGGTCCCCACATTAGCTTAATTACCATTGATAATATAAAATGTCATCTATAAGTGAGAAATATTGACCCTTGCTCAGTAGTCAAACTAATAATGCTAAACATGGCTCCTGACATAACTATACCACATTCATTTATCCTAAACTGACCTAGATGAAGTTATTCTGATAATTACTGTCTGACCAAAGGCAAGGGTCAAAAGCCTTATTCCTTTTAAAATTTATTTGTATCTATTATTATAATAATCAGTTTAAAAAAAAAAAACAATATACATATAACAAAAAAAAATCAAACAAAAGCACTGGTGAGGTCATAGTGTACAACAAAGAGAAAAACAAAGGATACAAATATGGAAATAAACAATCTTGGATACTTAAAACTCCACAGGGTAAGAATAAAGTTAAACATTTATATTATAAACTCACTTATTCATTAAACATTTAATAACATAAATCATTTTTAAAGTAGAGCAGATCGTGGGAGAAGCGATTTTTTGAGAGAATATCATGTTTGGTAAGATATTCCTCTATTCAGTACCACTTACAGCCACTTAGATTGGAGGAAGGTTTCAAACTTGAGCCAAAAGGAAAGGCTGGGATATAAATATTGTAATAAATAAATACACTTGGATCAGTGGGGTGATAGGCTAGGGGCAGGACCCACCCCATTGAATTATTCAACATTGTAATCTTCTTACTCTCCATCCCCACATTTAAATGCTAAGGGGAGGGCATCACAGGCAAGGCTTTTCTGTGGTAGTGCCTGAGTTCTTTAACTCTTTTTCCAGTAGAGTTGCCAACCTTCAGGAAGTGACATCATATCCTGTTTCTGGCGGCGTGCACAAACATAGGGGGGCCCACATAAATCTTGGGCCCCAGGCCCCCAAAGCCCTAGCTACGCCCCTGGCCAAATGCACACCCCTACTGTTGAATAGTAGCAACCAACTGGGTTTAGGTGAACCATGAAAGTCAGGCAGTATCAAGTTGTCCAGCGATTGCTGGTCGGTTTGACCCCTTAAGTCTTTCCTTAAAGGCCAAACCAGCCCTGGAAAGGCCTGATCCTTGACCTGTGCCTTTTACTGACAGAAAGCAAGGCTTTAAAGCTGGCAATATGAGTTGTGGCTGAAGGCTTAGAGCCACATATGCTTTAATGATACTGCTCAGACAGCCAATTCAGCTCTGAGCAATGTCATACTAAGACAAAAATTAAAAGAAATGTATTAATACATGTATCTATATAATATAAAATTTAGTGAGTCATATGTACTATAGTAAAATACCTAGCAGTGTCACAATAAATGAAAGACAGTTCTGCTAAGCCTAAAATTGACTTTTATGGACTACTTAGGATTGTCATTTTACTGCTATAGATTGAGTCAATTATGAGGATTTCATTTTGTGATTGAACCTCTCCACTGATTTTTCCCATCAACTGTATACTTTATGTTTGGGTTTTAAGTGATCCTTTGAAGCAAACAACAATAGTGCCGTCAAATGCCAGCACCCTTGAAAACCATACAGCTGCTATTTAAATATCTGAAGGAACTATTTGAGGGAACGTGCAGCTAAGACAGGAATTATTTGATGATGAAATAGGCAGGATCAATTGAAAAAGAATGTTAAGAATTTTTCTCATTTGCAATTTGATAGTTTGAAAAGAAGAAAAATGCAGATCGTTGGTGAAGTGTTACTGAGGAAGTTACTTTCTCCATTCCTATTACATAATTGTATTAAAATAAATCTCTCTACTTGTTAATTAAATCAGCAAAAGAAGTTCAATTAACACATGACACTATTTGCCATCAGTACAAACATGACTCTCAGCAGTTTTTGCAGAAGGCTAGCTGTGGCTTCCATTCAGCTGCGATATGCATGACCTGTTTTGTTTTTATGTGATACCATCAACATGAATTGAGGCACTTTTGCCTCTGCTAAGCTCTGTAACTTTTCAATCACATTTTTAATTAAATGTTTCTCTTCTGCTTCTTTAGTGAAAGTGGAGATAATTACCTCCATTAGAAAGCAACATTGAGAGTAACAATATTAAGCATAGCTCTGTGGTCCTGAAGTAGAAGCAAGTTGCAGAACTCATACAAATGACCACCATGCCACATATTTCACTGCATGTCTGTACCAGCTGTACAGTTTAAAATTATCATTACTTATTTGTGGGATTTTGGATGAAATGGCTGGATCAAAGGAACTTTTTCCATTGATAGGTTTCTGCTCACTTATTTGTTTCACACCTTTCAGTGCAGCCCAATATGCTTGCCATTAGGGTTGCCAACCTCCAGGTAGTGGCTGGAGATTCCCTGGGATTGCAACTGATCTCCAGGTTATAGAGATCAGTTCACTTGAAGAAAATGGCTACTTTGGAAGGTGGCCTCTATGGCATTATACTCCATTGAAGTCCCTCCCCAAACCTCACCTTCCTCAGACTCCACCTTTTCCTGAACCTGACAGTGTGTTTTTCTAGGGAGTGAAGAAAATAGGCAGGTATCTGAAAGGCCACAATATGAGGCTGCTACATTGTGTTTGGCTTGAGAACTCTCATGTTGTGTGGACCTGATGTAGTCCACCATTTGGTGCTATATTTATAAAAAGACATAGGCATTTTCCAGACTGGCTGAACATGTACTGTAATGTGATGTTACTAGTCAATTGTAATATCACACTAGATAGATAACAACTAATAAAGCCAAAAGTCAAAAATTCTTCATAAAAACAGCCAACTTTACCATAGTGTCAGAATGTACATATCAGTATGCAAAGACAGAGTTGGGGTAGTAGTAGTCTGGTAAAGTTTAGGAGACTAGGTGATCCTGCCTCTACCTGGCTACAGTTTTTAAAAGGCTACCTTGAGATGAAGGCAATCCTTGTCATATCCTCCTAGTTAAACTTCTCCTAACTACACCAGTTTGGTGTAGTGGTTAAGAGTGTGGACTCTTATCTGGGAGAACCGGGTTTGATTCCCCACTCTTCCACTTGCACCTGCTGGCATGGCCTTGGATCAGCCATAGCTCTGGCAGAGGTTGTCCTTGAAAGGGCAGCTGCTGTGAGAGCCCTCTCCAGCCCCACCCACCTCACAGGGTGTCTGTTGTGGAGAAGGAAGGTAAAGGAGATTGTGAGCCGCTCTGAGACTCTTCGGAGTGGAGGGCGGGATATAAATCCAATATCTTCTTCTTCTTCTAGATCCTGGGACAAACCTGATTTCCTTGCAAACTAGAAATCAGGTGTCCCCTGTAACTTGAGAGAAGCTGTGGTCTACCCTATGGAAATCTAAGGATCCACCAGCTTTCAGTGGCTGAAAGCAAGATGCACTGCAACCCTAGTTTCTTTAAAAGGAAGCCTGATGTGGCCTAGTAGTCACACTGCCTTTTATGCGAAACCTAAAATCTTTTTATATCACCCCTATCTGACCTACTTGAATTTTGAAAGGAGAAAAAGCCCTAAACTGGATTAATTTTTTAAAAAATTTCAAAAAACACAATCCCTAAAAACACCCTTATTACTGGGGCAGCCTATTTAGTGGCCCTAGCAAACCAAAAGCACACTCAGACTCCAAAAATAACTCTATAAAAACATGAAAGTGACCCAGCCCACACACACCCTCACCAACCCCCACACCAACCAGAGGTAATTTAAAAAAACCAAAACGTGACAGAAAAAAACTTAACTTTTAACCCACCCCTCCACCCCACCCCAAAAAAACCAGCACAATCAGAAAAGGCCAAGCAACTCAACTGTTAAAAAGTGGCCTTTTCACCAATAAGAAACCTCAGGCCAAATCAGTCAACAACACCCCCCCCCCCCCTAAAACCAGAACCAGGAAAAGGGGGACTACAGGACAGGGGGATGCAAAACCTGCAGCAATAGAGTATAGATCCAAATAGAAGGCCAACACAAACTCAACTGTTAAAAAACTGGCCTTTTAAACAATGAAAATTAGGCCAAACAGCACCCCCCCCCCAAAGAACCAGAAGAGAAAAGGAACAACAGCAGCACAACACAGCAGCAACAAATCAAACACAGAATCCTTTTAAAACAGTAAAAAACTTAACTTTTAACAATACAGGAACTTTCCCAACTTCTCCCTGTCAGTAATGGAATCTATCTTAACACAGTTTGACAGCTCTGTTATGACAGCAGGTGATCTAGCTGGCATGCTAGGTCACAGTGACCTTATCTACAGGCCGGTTTGAGCCGGCTGAAGACAGGTGGAAAGGACCTGCTGAGTCAGCATGACTGTGGACTGCCAGGATTGGCTGACAGAACTATAAATGGACTGTGCTTGCAATGCACAGGTCTCTCTTCGAGAGTACACTTGCTGGCGAAGCACTTTGGTCCTGTGTTTAATGTATTTGACTGCACTAGTGAGCACGAGTTGTATATATTGTAAATACACTGTTTTAGCACTAGCTGCAGGTGTCTGGCTCACTTCTTTCCTGGGGCTCACCGTTGAGCACATCACACCGCTCTCTCTGCTAACAACCGCACCGACACTCCCCCTCCAAAAAAACCTTCACCCTAACCCCAAGAAATCCAAGCCACCCAAATCAGGAAAAGTAAAAGGACACTGCACTTTTAAAAGTCCTCTCACTAAAGTAAGATATGGGCAAATTGGCAAAAAAAACCCCACCCCAGGCCCCCTTCCCCAGCAGAACCCCCTAACCCCAAATAAGCTAGTACCCACTACCCAAATCTGGATAAGTAAAGGGACTCTGAGTCTTAAAAAGTCCTTTTACCAACTAAAATAAAAACAAGAACCCCAAGACTGTCTTACCTTAGACGTCTTCTCTACTCCAGGCAAGTCTGGTAAGGCTGAGAGAGAGCAGCAGCAGTTGAGGCCAAGGGCCAGCACAGCACAATCTCTCTCTCACACCAACACACACCAACACAGCAGCAATGGAGGGGTCCAGCCAGGCAGACTCCTTAAAAAGGTTCTCTGGCCCTACAGAGAGCAGTTTCAAAAAATAGCACAGCTCTGTGATTGGCCAGACAACAGTGCTTACTTGGATACCCAAGTAAGCAAAAGATCAAAAGAACAACAATGTTGCTGATGGCTGGGGGATCAGCTACACAACAGCTCTGCCAAGCATGCATTTGCAATGCATTTTGCAAATGCATGTTTTGGATTGGCTGCTGGGGCTCCTCTTCCCCCTTCCCCTCCTCCCTGATCCCAGGGAGGCTATGGGATAGGCGGGAAAAGGCTATCAAAGGTGGGAAAGGAGGCAAGCAGCTCCCCTGAGGCTGCAGAAGCCCCTTTCCCGCTTTTTCCATTGACTTCCGTATACTTCTGAATAACTATACGGAAGTATACGGGAAGCCGTGCTCGGCTCCCGCATAATGGGCCCCAATTGGATTCAGCTGTATGCTATTCCATATACAGCCGAATCAAGGGTGATTTGGCAGTTGATTCGGTTCGGCCGAACTGAATGCACACCCCTAGTTACCATGCTCGATGGTTTCTTCTACTTGAGAACTATTGGAAAACTACAAACCTTTAAACTTTCAATTTTCCCATTTTTTGAAAGCCAGTTGGTTACTTTAATCTCCAATGGACATATTGTTGGAAATAAGTAGTCAACAAGAATTTGTAAAGTTAGGTTTTCTTTTGTATTGGTATTTTCTATTGGTATTGAAATAAGAAAATTCAGAAAATTAATAAAAATGTGTATTAAAAAAAATCCAGAGGGTGATATTGTAAAGCGGATACTGGCACCTATAAGCAGGGGTCTACCAAGAGTAATTATTAATTATTTATAGTAGTATCTAAAATACATTTTGAGAGCAACCCTAAGCCAGTCTACTGACAAAGCTGCTCAGGTCTATTTACTGAGACATCCTCTCAGGAAAGTGCTTTTAGGAATTGCTCATGAATAAAAAACACCAGTTTCAGCCTCATCTGTCTGTCTGTCCGTCCGTCCGTCCATCCATCCATCTCATTACATGAAAGAAAAGGAAAGGAACTTGGAGAGAACAGCAAAATTTTACACTTGATGTATGAGATTAAAAAGAAACAAAAGTTACAGCAAAACTATCATAACTAACCTGAGGACAAGAATCAAAACAGATCATCTAAAGGGAAATGCAAGATGAAAGGGATGGAGAGGGAGGTTTAATAATCTTTAAACAGAAAGACAAAGAAAAGGCCTATCAAATACCTAAAAGGAAGTGAAACTCACATATAAGGGGAGAAATGAGAATGAAATCATACAGCCTAGCAAAAGGGAGCAGAGGTTTCAAAAATTAGCATTTAATGAATGGGGAGACTGAGCAGCAAAACAAAGAGAAAAAGCCACAAAATGATAAAGTCCATAAAAGAGATTTCATGAAAAACAATGAGAAATGTAACAATATTCATTACCCAATGTACCTTTGCCTGATGATATTCATTACCCAATGTAAAATATCACCCAAAAAACTATGGTTGTGATCAGTATTTCACAGCATCCAGCCCCTGTTCCAAATATCTGATCATTAATGAGGATATTTTGAGGTTATGTTTTACCCCAGACAAGTATTTTGTCTGTGATGAGGTAAATTTTGTCAAGTGAATGTGTCTGTAACACTTGTTACTTAACTCAAATAGTCCCCAGTAATATTAGCTATGGATGCTCCCCAAAAATAATTATTTGGCTGACATAAAATCAAAAGAATGGGGAAGATCTCTGGACTTGAAAATATCAGGAGCACAGTGCCTCAAAAATGTCCAGCCTCAGGATGTCAGAATAATTAGAAATGCATATTTTCTATTTCCATCAAAGTTTGAATGCTTGATCAAAAGATTAAAGGCATACCCTTTATAGGAACAGTCTAACAGCCCAGATACATCAGAAATACATTGATCAAAACCCTTTTTGAACTTCCAGAGGTCTCTCACACCTTCTTGAACCTAAAGCATGACATAGGTTTTTAAAAATCAAAACTATTGCGATTTCCTCCACAAATGTATTTTCTGGGACACTATAGTCAGTCCAGGAAGGACCATTTGGTCATTTGTCTGAAACCATCAGCATATCAGTTTCAGTTGTAACACCTATCCCAATGCACTTGCATATTCTACTACCTCTCTTCCTATAGGTTAAGTACATTCAGGGCTTTCTTTGTAGAAAAAGCCCAGCAGGAATTCATTTGCATATTAGGCCACACCACCCGATGTCACTATTGTTTCACAAAGGGCTTTTTTGTAGAAAAAGCCCAGCAGAAACTCATTTACATATTAGGCCACACACCCCTGACACAAAATCAGCAGGAACTGAGTTCCTTCCTGTGCATTCCTGCTAGACTTGCCAAACCCCACTGGAGGCGGGGGATCCCCTGGTTTGAAAGCTCCACCCCCGCTTTCGGAGCATATGGAAGCGGGGGACAAAATGACGGACATTGGCACCATAGAGACTAAGGAACATGCTAGAGCGTCGCTGCTGGAGGACTAACATCCTCTGTCTCCTCGGTGTGTTTTGCAAGTCCAGAGAGCAGGCCGCCTTCCTGCTTAAAGAAGCCCCCCCCAAGCAACCCTCATTTGACCTTGTGCAAGTGTGCTGCTGGTGGGAGCTCTTTGCAGAGCTGGCAGCATAGGCTACCGCACCTTGGAATCCAGAGTCTTTGAGCTGTCGGGGTTGCTGCGTCCAGTCCTGCATGGCCACAGAGAAGTTAAGTCCCTAAAGAAGCTGATGGCAGGGGAGTTGGATTTTCACCCCTATCCTCAGGCCATTCCACAAGGGAGGGGAGGCCGAGCGCACCCTCTTTTCTCTCTGTGTGTGTGCGCGCACGTGTGAGTGAGTGAGAGAGTCTGCTAAGGGGCCAGCGTGTGCGAGCCAGGGATGGAAGCGGGGGCAGGGTGGGGAGCCATGCACGCTTACTCTCCTTTCTCCTCCTCCATCCCATTGAAGCACCAACAAAGTTTTTTCCCCCTTCAGTGAGTGTTTGGAGGTGTCCTTTTTCTCCCCCTCAACATCCTGTTCCAGCAGCTCCTTTAGAATCAACGATCTTCCCTGATTTGTTTGTGTGTGTCCTCGGTATCCCATTCCAGCTTCTTTAAGATCAACAAAAATCGTCTGGTATTTGTTTGTTTGTGTGTGTGCTGGAAGGGAGACTGTCGTCTCTGTTTCTCCCCCTCCCGTTCCAGCGCCTCTAAGTTCTCCCCCTATTCCAGTTTCTTTCAAATCAACAAAGATCTTCCCTGAGTGTGTGTCAGAGGGGGATGTACTAAAACCTATGACAAGATTGTCCATAGGAAACAATAGCAGAGCCTGGATTGTCCATTGACTTGCATGGGCTTAATTGAAATACACTGAAACACAGAAACAGCTGCAACAAAAACCTGGAATAGATTCTTTCAGGAAAGTCAAAAGATACTACAAGTGTCCTGGAATGGAATTGTCAGGGGGAGGGTGGGTTGCCACACTCTGGGACTGCATTGCCAGGGGACAGGGTAGAAGGGCAGCCTTGGGGACTGGAGGTTGGCAAAGTACATTTTCCCCTGTCAATCCAGTCCTGGAGGATGGCAAACTACCTTTTCCCCTGTCAATCCAGTCCTAAAGGCTGGCAGATTAGTTTTTTCCCTGACAATCCAGTCCCCTAGCAATGCAGTCCCAGAGTGTGGCGACCCACCCTGCCCCAGGACACTTGTAGTATCTTTTGACTTTCCTGAAAGAATCCGTTCCAGGTTTTTGTTAAAGCCGTTTCTGTGCTTTGATGTATTTCAACGAAGCCCATGCAAGTCAATGGACAATCTTCTCTCCCATTATATCCTATGGACAATCCAGGCTCTGCTATTGTTTCCTATGGACAATCTTGTCATTACATATTTAGTACTAATTACATATTTAGCTTTTCTTAAAAGTTTGTTAAAGATTAGATAGAAATAAAGAGTCTGTAAACAGATTTCAAGCCATTCCTCCATTTACTTCAACAGTATATTGGCTACTGTGTTAAAACATTACTACTGATTGAATTTAATAGTTTTATAAAGCAGTGGATTTCATTACAGCTCTACTATTGTCATTTTTTTCTCAAGATTTCACTGTCTCAGAGAACTCAGCAGTTCCTCTTCTTGTTGTCTTAGTAGTGCATACAAAGTTGTGACTTCTCTGTTCATATAATGAGAACTTCAAAATTAATAGGAGGGCTTTTTTCTATGAGGATATCTAACTAGCATTCTTTGATTTCTTTGCTATTAAGTGTTCATCTCCATTATTAAACATACAGGGCTGGTTCAAAACTCTGGTTTGGTGGTTTTAGAATACCAAATGAGCAGGGGAGTCCTGGGGAGAGAAGGTGACAGGCATAGGTTGTATCTTTTGTCACCTTGCAGCCCACCCTTCTCCAATGGTCAGCAAAGATATTCCACAGCCATTTGGAGCTAGGGGTGGGGGTGGGGAAGAGACACTTAATCAGTTTTGCTAATTATTTAGAAATCAAAGAAGAGAACTGCCTGTGTAGCTGGAATTTTATTTCAGAGTTCTCAGCATCGATTAGTTCCAAATGCCCTCAAACACAAACCTCTGTGCAGTTTTTAGTACACCTTGTCTGGTTAGCAAAAGAAATTTCTGCAGAGAAGAGTACAAGCAAAGCTCCTGCTGTGCATGGAGTAGTTCTTTCCCTTCATATTATGGACCCATCCTTTGGATTCCAGCTTTAGAGTGCTGGACTAGGGTCTAGGAGACTTGGGTTTGGATCTCTACCTTGCTGGGTAACATTGGAATACTCTCAACCTCTGATGGAAGCAGCTTGGGTTCCCACTAAAAGTAGGGTATAAATCAGGATTTCCAGCCTCCAGATGGTGGCTGGAGATCCCCTGCTATTACAACAAAGGTTTGAGGGTCAGAAATCAATGTAAAGTGAGAAATTTAAATTTGGAAGGGGGAAATGACATCACAGGAAGGCGTTTGGATGCAATGTTGCATAGGGTTTGGATGCAATGATGCAGAGCCTGGGGGTTCTTCTGGAGCCTTCATTATTAATGGAGGCGCAGATAGCGGCCACTGCCAAGTCTGCGTTCTTTCATCTTCGACAGGCGAAGCAGCTGGCCCCCTTCCTGGAGTGTCGGGACCTAGCAACAGTGATCCATGCTACGGTCACCTCGAGACTGGATTACTGTAACGCGCTCTACATGGGGCTACCCTTGTGCCGAACTCGGTGACTGCAGTTGGTGCAGAACGTGGCGGCTAGGCTGCTGTTGGGGCTCCCGAGATGGGAGCACATACAGCCGGGGCTGCGTGGGCTGCACTGGCTTCCAGTGGTGTACCGAGTCCGTTACAAAGTGCTGGTTATTACCTTTAAAGCCCTATATGGCCAAGGACCTGCCTACTTGAGGGACCGTCTTTCCCCATATGAACCCCAGAGAGCACTGAGGTCAGCTGGAAAGAACCAGCTGAATATCCCTGGGCCAAGGGAGGCCAGATTGAAGACCACCCGGGATCGAGCCTTCTCCATTGCAGCCCCACTGCTGTGGAATCAACTCCCGGAGGAGGTATGGGCCCTGCGATGTTTAGATCAGTTCTGCAGGGCCTGTAAGACCTACCTCTTCAAATTAGCCTTCACCTAATAGCGAGCCAAGAAAGTTTCGCTGGACATGTTTTAGCCGCTGAATTTTATTAAGACCTAAGTTATAGCACCACAATGTTAATTTTAATATAGTTGTTAATGGTTTAATGATGATTTCATTATTGAAATCGTAATTTACTAGGTATGGTTTTATTGTATTTTATACTTGTATATCGTGAGCCGCCCTGAGCCTGCCTTGGCGGGGACGGCGGGATATAAATAAAAAGTATTATTATTATTATTATTATTATTATTATTATTATTATTATTATTATTATTATTATTATTATTATGTTCTGGAAGTGAAATCATTTGAAGGGGCGGTGCTTGGGAAATGACAAAATGATGTCACATCCTTTCTCCTGGCTCCACCCCCAAAGTCCCCAGATATTTCCTGAATTGGACTTGGCAACCCTAGTTCCTGCTCAAAAAAAGCCCTATGATATATTACCGTATCATAGCCCAGCTTTTCAGTACATGCCAATAAGGTCTTGGATCCAGAATCACACTGATCAGGATCCATTCCAAAGACCACCAATGACAGATCCCCAAGTCTTGGTTCAGTGCCTGGAAGGACCCCAATATTGGGCCAATAGCAATTCCTCCCCATTAGCTCCAAGAAAACCCAGGTGCATAAAACAGAGGCTCCCCAATCCCACCTTCCCTTGTAGACATATTCCATCCTAGAGCATCTTTCATTTACCACAAATACAGCAGCATTAGACCCTTCCTTGTCCAAAATCACAGTATAATTTCTCTTCCTCTATTCTGCTTTTCTCCTCTCCACTCCTCCTTTTAGCTCTTCTAAAAGCCAGTTTGGTGTAGTGGTTAAGTGTGTGGACTCTTATCTGGGAGAACCAGGTTTGATTCCCCACTTCTCCACTTGCACCTGCTGAGATGGCCTTGAGTCAGCCATAGCTTTCATAGAAGCTGTCCTTGAAAGGGCAGCTGCTGTAAAAGCACTTTTAGCCCCACCTACCTCACAGGGTGTTTGTTGTGGGGGGAGGGAAGGTAGAGGAGATTGTGACTGCTCTGAGATTCAGAGTATAGGGCGGGATATAAATCCAAAATCTTCTTCTTCTTCTATTCTCCATGGCAAACGGATTTGTTCTATTACAGCCTGCTTCTTCCCACTACATCCTGCTCAGGCACTCCCTTTCCATTATTCTAAGCTCCATTCCCATCTATCTCACCACATCTTCTGGTCCCACTTCAGGCATCCCATCACCTATCTCTTCTCTTTGGGATGGTTTTGCTCCAGACCAGCCAAGCACAAAGCAAACACTGCTGATGGATTTGTAACTTGGATCCACAGATAACTTTAACTGGGAATGTAGCTCTAAGTAAAACAACTATACACAAGAAAAGAAAGGAAAGGAAAGGTCCTCTGTGCAAGCACCAGTTGTTTCCGACTCTGGGATGATGTTGCTTTCACAACATTTTCACGGCATACTTTTTATGGGGTGGTTTGCCATTGCCTTCCCCAGTCATCTACGCTTTCCCCCCAGCAAGCTGGGTACTCATTTTACCTACTGCGGAAGGAAGGCTGACTCAACCTTGAGCCGGCTACCTGAAAACCCAGCTTCCACCGGGGATCAAACTCAGGTCGTGAGCAGAGCTTAGGACTGCAGTACTGCAGCTTACATAGTCCTTGTGCAACTATATACAAGGACTATCTAAAATTGCTTTTATTTGGTTTCTGTAGTGCAGCAGCCCAATGTGTGAGTTTTCTTAATCTTCTGTTCCTAATCTGTATCTTGTTAAGGCAATGAAGTTTCTTGCTGGCTAAGCTTCCCTCCCATCTTTGTCTGGTCTGCGAATCACTTTGTCATCTATTCCAATTCAGCTCCAGAACTCATGTGTGAACTGTACATGTACTGGGGATGCTCTGGAGTAACGCATAAGGGCTGATTTTGTGTAACACACTTCAATACATCCCTGGATCAGTTTTCCTTTGCAAAACCTACTGGAACATTTTCATTGCAATATATTACACTGCCTGGACCTTTTTAAAAAATGCTGCCACAGCAAAATATTATGAGTTTTTTCTTTAGGGTTTGTTTTATGAACTTGTTGGTTGTTTACAGAAAGTGTAACTAGTATGTGGCTGAATGTTAGGACATTAATAGCAAGTGCAGGATCCTCAAGGACAGTGGTGTCAAACTCATTTGTTATGAGGGCCGGATCTGACATAAATGAGACCTTATTGGGCTCGGCCATGTGTGTACCTATTTAAGCAGAGACCCAAATTTTATAAAGAACACAGGCAAACACAAATACATATTTTAAAAAACTTAAAACATGCTTAAAACATTAGCACTCATTTGTCTTAAAGGTGCTTTCTTTGTATTTCTCCTGTGGGATCCAGGGAACTGGGCAAAGGAAGCTCTGGCTCTTTCCTTCCTTCCCCAGGGGACGGGGAGGGAGGGGAGTAGCCTCAGCCAATAGAAAGAAGAGAGGCTTGGCTCAGTAGCTCACTGTGCAATTGAGAGAGCCTTGGCAAGCAAGCTATTCCTCCCCAAGGATGGCGCCTCAGCCAATGGAGAAAATAGAGGTTTTGCTCTGTAGCTCCTGTGAAACTGAGCAAGCCTTGCAAAGCAAGCTGTTACGCAGAAGGAAGCAAGATATAGGGAGAAGGAAGCAGATGACAGCCAGTTGCTTGGGGGCCTGATAGGAGCCCTCCGGGAACCTGATTTGGCCCCCAAACTGCATGTTTGACACCCCTGCTCAAGGACTTGCACTGGGGAAATTCCATTCCCTGCCACAAGTTTTCCTCTTCACAGTCTCTACATGTCCCTGCTTCCCTTTCACCTTTTTTCTCTGCCTCCCCTTCTCTCACCCCCTACTTTTTTGGGTCTCCCCTGTAATGAAGGTTTCTTTTAAAGGGTATTGTGGATTTTAAAAAACCTAATTATATACATGTATCTGGTGGTTTTGGTTTCTGGGCCTTTTACCAACTTTTATCTTTCCAGCAGTGTTTTGGTTATGTGTGACCTTGAAAGGAGTTGCCTTAATCTCCTTCTAATTGATGGTTACTCTCAGCTGCATTAGGAGAGTCAGCTTGGGTTGATTGGTTTTTCCGGGATGCCCATTTTTGGTTGTCATCAGGCAGCCGAGGGGGATTTATACCGTTTTCCCAAAACCGTTCAGACATTGCCTTTTTTTGGTAAAAAGTCATCCTGCTTATCGGCTGGTGAATGTGGGACTACGTACGTAGTATTAGTTAGTTATATTTTATAACATTATTTTTTCACGAGTCTGTTCTGAAACTGCCAGCTCAATAAAGTAATATTTTTGCTTACCTTTGGGTTGTGTTGCCGTGTCTGTCACTGCAAAGAAACACCTCGCTCTGCCTTGGTGTGAGAGGGGTGTAGGTTGTTACATTCCCCCCCCCCCCAACAACCATTCTCCTTCTTCTGAGTAACATCATGGAGTACATATGTTACTAGTAAGACTTTCAGCTTCCTAATTTGTGGTTGACTTTTCAGTGTTATTCAGCTCTTCTTGTGTAACTTTCTCATGCATGTTTGCCTTCAAGTAGCCATTATATTTTTTAAATTCCTGATGTATTTTTCTATGTAACTATGTATGTTCTCCACAATAGATGTTAGAAGGCCTTGAATTCAGCAGGAGCTCACAGCACAGCTCCTGAATCTTTCTGAGGGTTTCCCCTCCTCCCCACCTATCTTGTCCATTGAATAGTAGGTGCAGCTGCATAACAATCCCTGGATTAGGAGAGCGGGCAGCCAGCCAGCCAGCCACCAGGAGTTTTGCCAAACCCCAACAGCCCTCATTAATAGTGTGCACCACCCTTTCTTCACTTCTGATGTGATTTTGGGTGGCAGGTGGCTGCTGGCCTTTTGACTGTGGGAGAGGGGTGGCCAAGGAGAGCCCCAGGTGAGCAAGGCCTGCTTAGGCTAGCTGGATCTATAGCCAACTCAAGCAGGCCTAACTCACCTGGGACTCTCCTTTCTTGTGTCAGGTTGCTTTTGGCTGGTGGGGGGGCAGCATATGCTAATTAGTTATGCTAATGAGCTCCACCACCTATTTTTCTACAAAATGACCCCTGGATGTTAGCAACTTTTCACTGACAGTGGGTAATTTTTTCCCCCTTTTGTGCTGCTGAACTTTTTTGCAATTTTTTTTGGGGGGGGGGGGTTGTCTTTATCTTGTTATCTTCTTTCCCTTGAAAAATGTTAAGTTTGCAGACCAGTTTGTCCAAGAACTAGATATCACAAATCAGTCTACAGGTTGTTTTACAGTATAACATTTTTGTGCTGCTAAAGGTTATTTTCTTTGCATGTCATTGCACACAGAATTAAAACAGGCGCTCCACATACCACTTAATATAGCAATACATTACTCAATGTTTAAATGCATTTAATTCCAGATACACATTTAAGCAAGAGGCCTTGCTCCTGAAAGGACTACTTCTGCGAGCAGCTGTTAAGATACTGGTTCTTCCTTTGGAATAAAGGACAGCTTGTTGGCTGAAAAAGGGTCCCCACGCTGGTTTCCTCTATCCTCATTTCAGGTACACATTTAAGCGGGAGGCCTTGCACCAGAGGCATGAGCCCATGGGCTGTTGGCTCATGTACAGGGCTCAGGCACTATCTGCAATGAGCAGAATAGGCCCCCAAATGGAGAGAGGGAACTACAACAGTTACTTCCTGGGAAACCAGATGCTGTACCAACACAGAACAATACATGTTGGGCAACTCTATCCCTAGCATGTTATGGCTATGTTATGGACTGTTGTATTACTAATAATAGACACACTGCATCAAAAAAGCATAACTTGTACTATGCAAAATCTGAAAAATACGTGAAAATTTATTTCCTCTTCTATTGTTAGTTTGTGTAAATCAATGAAAACTATATGAACACCAATTTTAAACACTTACACACACTGAATAAATACTATACATCTAATTCTCATTGTTCAATATGCATCATAAATCCACCCTTCCACTGGAATCAAATGGGCTACATCCAATGTTCAATACTACAAGTTCTTATGAATCAAATTTGTTCAATTATGAGTAATCTCAGAACTAGAAATGCCTCTCTGTTCTTTAACCCTGGAGAATCCAATGATGGTCTTGGTTATATTGCAGCTCTGTGGTTTTACAGCTTTACAGATAATCTGGTAACATCTGTTTCTTCAGAAGCTGTAAACTTTGACTCAGGAATTCTCCCTTCAAACAGAAACATCTTCCATTTAAATAAATCCTCACAATCCTCACCCTTTCCTTGGAAGTCTTCTAGTCTGTTTCTCACCCTCTATGGGGTAGCTGCGTTGAAGAAGAAGTGATTGCCATGTCCTGCTGTCCCTTATAAGATCTTTCTTTTTCTTTGTAGTCAAGATGACCATCTTTTTTTAACCAGAGGATATCAAGGACTTGTCCTCCTCCATTATTTCCTGAGATAACAAGGAAGGATCTAACTTTTCTAATTTGGCATGGAGCTGAGCTGAAGCATCCTACTGGAGCAGCAGGGCTATCCAAACTGGAAGGTCAGCCTCTATCTCTCACAAATAAGCATAGCCCTGCCTGGAGCAAATGAAAGCATGACCTGACTAATTTAGATTTCTTCCTCCACTGAAGGACAAGACAGTCAACCAAGGCAAACACTGGCCTGTTTTCCGTACCTTGCTCCACCTGACCTAGACCCACCAACCAAGCAAAACAGGGCAAACCAGCCATCACTGGGCAGTATTAACCTCTTAGGTCCATCCCTACCTCCTGAAGATCTGACTTGTCCCTCTGCTGTCCAGCCCGTAGCCCCAACAACTCAGCTGCTTTCCCACAGAAATCACTTGGCACCCACCTCTCCATGCATTGTGTGTACTGTAGACTGGGGGTATACAGTCCAGGGGCCGTCCAACCCACCACTTAGACCTGTGTTAGCAGATGTGCAACCATTACTAACAGGATGAGAGCCCTCCAGTTTGTCACCAGACTGAAGCATCTGAGCAGTGATGCCCACACTCCAAAAACACACAAACACAGGTGCAGTCACAGAGGGAACTTTGTGGAAGGACTCTGGGGTCAAAGGAGCTCTGAACATGTAATTCAATTTCCAAATACCCTCAGGACAATTGAGTATCACCCTTTGGGGTGGGTTGCAAATGGGGCTGAGGTCTACAGTGGCAGAAAACTGGACACCAATGGGGAATTTTGTTGAGAGGCTTCTTCTAAAGCCAGGGCACAGAATGGGCTTGGGGCTCTGTGTTTGGAGCTGGAGCTCACCCTGTTGGGTTTCCAATTGTGGAATGAATGAATATGTGCAACAGGAGCATTCACAACAAGGCAGATAAAATAATGAAATTTACCTAGTGGTTAAGTTCACATCTTTACAGAAAAGGAAGAATCATGATTAGTTGAGGTCCATTTGGCAACAGGTTATCAGTCATATTCAGGCAAAATCTATATAATTATTATGAATATTTAAAGCTATGGTTTATAATGAAAATATAAAACCAGAATAATATTATCATCAAGAGGATGCTATATATTCTTTGTGAACCATATCTGGCAGAGTATTTTGTATCCCCATGATGGTTCTTAGAGATTACATATACTAAAACAAGAAGTGCGATTGCACTGAAATGGATCACTCATGCAACTGGCTTATAAGTAATCCTGTGAACAGAAGCCAGGTGCACTGTTTGATATTTACTTGTGCCTGTTGCCCATATTCTGCTTCCCTAAGAACAGGATCCCAAGGAACTAAACTGCAGAAAAACAAAGATTAGTCAATGATTGATTTTTCACTGTTTAATAGGTTCACAATTGCTTTTTATGTCATCCTTGCAAAAAAAAAAATACAGTTGTATTGTATAGATTATTTTTATTTCACTGATATTTAAGAAAAGATAGCTAGCTCTGTGAATGAAGCACAATACCTACGCATTTAGTCATAGGCAGTATTTGCTACAGCATGAGATAACCTTGAACAAACAAAATACGGTACCTTAAATTGGAAAAAGATATAGAATCAAGAAGTAACACAGAAGTAATTCACAGAGTTCTGAGGTACAAAAAAATAATGACAAAAAGCCAGTCTCCCCCTCCCCAATGCTACTTGAACATACCACAGAGATTTTCAGCAAGCCTGCTTCAGCAAGCCTAAGATGGCAAAAGCCTAAAATGTAAAATATTCCAACTTGTCTGGAAAAGCCATCCATCTTGCTCTGCAGTGATTAGTGAGCGACTCCAGTTGCCTTGCTTAAAGACTGTGTATCGCTACTATTCTTGTTTACCAGGTTAAGCGCCAGCAGGAAGACAAACATCATGTCTTTTAAGATGCAAGGCCCAACAAGAAGCCTCCAACAAATCCACCAGAAACCACTATGTTCTGTTTAATAAATTCTGTGGACTGAAAAGAAAACAGAGATGTAAGCTGGACAAATGCATTAGAAAGATTGCAAAAAAGTATTGTTTGGGTTTTTTTAAGAAAAGACACAGCTGTCAATGTTATACAGTTATACATACAATGTTATACATACAAAGGATAAAAGAACATAATTCTACACAAGCTGCATCAGCTTTTAAATACAAGTTTACCTTAGTCGCAATTTATGTATTTTGATATGGTTTTGTTTGGTGTCTGGCATAGCATTGTAAATATACAAATATAATTGTACTAAAAATAATAAGTACTTAAATGAAAAGCTATTTCTAAGAAAAGTGTGTTCTGTTCTGAGATCTTAGTCTAATTGCTTCCCAAAGACAGACTTGACCCCTTGAGGGCAGTGGAAGGTAGAACACAGCATGATTGACTAAGTTAAGTAAAATATACTGAAGAACAGCCAGAAAAGGCCTTATGGAGAGACATTCCATGATTGTGAACAGTCATGGCAGGGAGTATACCACTATCAGCCCAGTAATCTAAAAAACCCTGAGGAATCATAGTACAAAACATTTAAATAAACACAAATGGGAGAAAGAGGAGAATAGCAGCTCTTCCCTTCTCCTTGCAGGAGACCAGAGTAAAGGAAAGCTCTCTGGGGAAGACCATTCAAAGTGATCAGACCATTGGTCTTCAAACCACCTCAGTTACTACGTCACTGTAATTTGCACACATGCTAAGATGCTAGGTTTTCAACAAACCTTACATTAAAATCCACAAATGTAATATTAAAAAATGAATGATACATGCTTTACCTCTTCAATCAGTGTGCTGATTTCAGGAGCTGCCTTGTTTGCTCGCTTTTTTAGCTGTCTCTTTGCTTTATTTACATCTTTCTCAACCCTTTTCCAGTCAACCTGTACGTAGCCACTATGACTAGCAATCTAGAACAAGGAAAAGACAATGTACAACCCAGAGTATACAATATATGTCTATAGTTAGCAAAGCCATTTTAGTCAGATGGCTACTATGAGATGAAGAACTGTACTATTTGAAATCTTCTCTACAAAACTCCAAGAAAAGTAGTTCTGTCGGAAGATATCAGCTTCCCCATTTTGTACTACACATTCACCTAAACAACTCATGTATCAAATTATTTAAACATTTAATTTAAGACTGTAAGGGGGGGGAGAAGAAATATTTAAAAGTTAAAATTATCTCTCTGGGCCCTGTTATCATTGCCTTTCAATTAAGCCACCTTTTTGTTCTTTAATAACACCAATCAGTTTTTGTTTACTGAATCCTAATTTTTTTTACAAATATATTTACTTATGTTCTAAACATGCCTCCTTAGTCCTTAATTTTACCTTTGACAAAATGAGAAATGAAAACTCTCAATGCTAAAAGTTATCTTTCCAGGGTAACTACTTTCAAGGATCATAACTAAAGACTATATTTATAAAAAATGAACATAGGGGAATTTTCACTGAGCCTTTAATTTTAAAAACTGCCCACAATCTTTAATTTTTATATACAACATTAACATCTAATTATGGGTGATTTGTTTAGCAGAACTACAGCAGTAGGGGCAACTAAAGGAGTACTTCTCAATCATATTAATTTGCTTGAATATGGAAAAACCTTCCACCTTCATTTGTGGAAAAGATAATTAGTCTATATTGAAATTACAAGTTTTTTAAAAAACTAAAATCAAAAAGTCCACATACTTGTAGCAAAAGAAAACCACCGCCTACTGCAGTTGCTGCAAGCTTTCCAACCTTTTGGAATAAAAATCCTGCACACCTTAAAGAAAGAGGGAAAGACACAGAGAAATTAAGCTGGTAAATGTATTTGGGAGTAAGATTTCTTAAACACTTTTATTCCAAGTAAAATATGCAAAGGAAATCTGACCACTGGTTGCTGGATTCCAAAATTCTAATTCAAAGCTTCAAAATCTAAATTTCAAGATTCTGTGATGTAACCTGCTATTGGCAAGTTGTAAGAACGGGAAACATGGAAGAATGCTCAGAACAAATATGGAACTACAAAGACTTCAGCAGGCCTCATAGCAAGTCTTTGGTGATCTTTGTAAAGCAGGCAGTTAGAATCAACTTTCTTGAATACATATGCCTATACAACATTCAGTTATAGTATCTATTATCCAGGCAGACAGCCCTGTTGGTCTGAAGCAATAGAACAAAGAAGGAATCCAGTAGCACATTTAAGACCAATAAAGTTTTATTCAGAATGTAAGCTTTCATATGCATGCATACTTCATCAGACAATGGACTGGGATACAGTGAGCAGAGCTACATAAAGCTGGTGCGCAGTGGTTAAGAGTAAGGATGTGCATTCGATTCAGCTGAACCGAAGAGACTGAATACCCCCCGATTCAGAAGTATTTGGCGCCAAATACTTCCGACCCAGGTCTGGCCCCATTATACTGCCAAATCAGTATTCAGTGGTTTTCGGAACTCACTGGAAAAGGCGGGAAAGTGGGTTTTACAGCTTCAGGGAAGCTGTTTGCCTCTTTTCCCGCCCTTTGAAGCCTTTTCCCGCCTCTCCCATAGCCTCCCTGGGATCAGGGAGGGAGAGGGAGAGGAGTCCCAGCACCCAATCAAAGGCACGCATTTGCAAAATGCATTGCAATTTGCACATGTATGCATCTTTGCAGGGCTGTTGTGTTGCTGATGGCTGGGCTAATTTCAGCCAGAAGCAACATTTGTTCACTTGTGGTATCCAAGTAAACACAATGTTCTCTGACCAATCACAGAGCAGTGGTATTTTTTTAAACTGCTCTGTGTAAGACCAAAGAACCTTTTTAAGGAGTCTGCTTGGCTGGACTCCATTGCTGCAGCTGGTCTGAGAAGAGAGACTACTAGGTGGGCCCTTGGCTTCAGTTGCTGCTGCTCTCTGCCTCAGCCTTCTTGCCTGGCCTCAAATCACAATAACTCACTGGAAAAATACACATAAGAAGATATCAAATATCTATACAATTAAACAATCATCACAAATATAACAATGTTACTTTCAGTACAGCTAAGAAGTCCATGAATAATAGCTTCCACAATCCTTTAGTCCTGTGGCGAACTGTCTCTTTAAAACAGAAAAACTTCCCAGTCCCTTCCATGTTTGTAAATTTCAAAACTGTTTCCAAACTCCTAATGATCACCAAGGCTCCAAAAGTGCAGGACAGAGGCAGTAAGTCCACAAGGAAAAATATCAAACTGAGAGTTGAGAGTACTTGCCAAATCTAGACCTCGATGGCAGTTTCACAACCTTTATCTGCTCTCTCTCTCTCGTATGCACAACTTTTTCACAGAGCCACATTACAATATTTTTTAACATACTTGCCTGGCCTGCCTGGAGAAGACATCTAAAGGTAAGTCTTGGTTTGATTTTGTTTTTTAATTTTAGTTATCAAGATATAAGTAAATTTTTAAAAATCAGAATCCCTTTACATATCCTGATTTGGGTGGGTGGGTGGCTTTGGTTAAGTTAGGGCTAGGGTTCTGTTGGGGTTGGGGCCTGGATGGGGTTGCCTAATATTTAACTTTAGTAAAAGGACTTTTAAAAGTTCAGTGTCCTTTTACGTTTCCTTATTTGTGGGTGGCTTGGATTTCTTGGGGTTAGGGTTCTTTGGGGGGGGGGGGGTTGGATTGGCCTAAATGTTATTATAGTTATAAAGGTTTTTTCATTGTTTTAAGAGTTTTAAGAGCTTGTTCTGTTTTTGTTGGATTTGCTGCTGCTGTTAGGTTGGGTGTTTAGTGTCCCTTGTTCTGGTGAGGGTTTTTTTTTGGGGGGGGGGGGCGGGTTGACCTAGGTGTTAGTGGCTCCTTTTTTCATTGCTTTAAGCAGTTGTTTTTTCTTTTTGAATTTCTTGCTGCTGGGTGTTGCTTTCCCTTTTTCCTGGTTGGGGAAGGGGGGCGGGTGTTTCTGGTCATTGACTGCTCGATAATCTTGTTCTGCACTGCTGTTTGTGTTCTTGGTTTGTAGGGCTGTTGGTTCTTTGGGTTCTTTCTGTTCTTGTTGAGGCTAGTTTTGGGGTTTTTAAAATTCCCTTTCATTGCTTGCCTGGTGGGAGTTGGTGGGTGAGCTGTGTGAGGTGGGTGGATTAGCCTGGTCCCCCTTCCTATCTTTATACAGTTTTGTGTATAAAGGGGTTTTTTAGTGCAATTAGGGCCAGTAAATAGGCAGCTCCACTAATAAGGGTGTTTTTAGGGATTGTGTGTTTTCTGATTTAAAAAAATTTAATCCAGTTAGGTCTTAGCATTTCTCAAACTCAACTAGACCAGATAGGGGCATTTTAAAAAGATTGTAGGTCTCTTCAAAAAGGTAGCCTTAGTAGGCTGGATCAGGGCTACATTTTAAAGCGATTAAGGTTGCAGTGCATCTTGCTTTCAGCCACTGAAAGCCAGTGCATTCTTTGATTTCCATAGGGTAAACCACAGCTTGTCTCTAGTCACAGGGGACACCCGATTTCTAGTTTTCAAGGAAATCTGGTTTGTCTCAGGATTTAGTCAGGAGAAGTTCACCTAAGAGCACAGTAGTGCTTATAACAAGGATTGCCTTCATCTCAAGGTAGCCAGGTAGAGGTAGGATCACATAGTTTCCTAAACCTTACCAGACTACTACTTCCCACCCGAAAAAGGACAAATTAGGGACCAAAAAACCCCACCGGTTTTGGTGGAAGGGTTTTTAAAAAGAAGTCAGGCCACCTGTTGGTTCCGGGTACAGTGTAGTGTGAGTTAGGTTTGTAAAAAAAAAACCACTCTCAGTTCAGGTTGAGACTGGCCAAGGGTGACATGAGTGACAGGCAGCAGAAGAGGGGCTCTTGGGGCAAGTCTAGGGAGAAGACTAGAGGGGTGGAGGGAAGGGGGAGGACTGAGGTTTTCATCCCACCTGTGCGTAGGGTCACTCCACAGCCACCTTCCAGCACTCTGACCTCTGGCCATAGTGTGATGAAGGTCTGCCTTGGGCCCTACATCAAGGCTATTAGCCACAGTGTGTGTGTGTGTGTGTGTGTATATATATATATATATATATATATATATATATATTTGGCCGCTGTGTGACACAGAATGTTGGACTGGATGGGCCATTGGCCTGATCTAACATGGCTTCTCTTATATTCTTAAGGCTGCTACTGGAGCACCCCAGCAGAGGTGCCATAAGGTGCTGGCACTGAGCAGGGGTCTGCTGCTTGGGCAGTCCCTCTTCCAGCTGATGTTGCTTGGCCTCAGCAGCCGAAAGAAAGGCAGCAAGAGCATTCCTCCTTGGAACTGAGTTTTGGGGACAGTTTTCTGTCCACAACTATCACCCCAAGGAGGATGCAGAGTGTTGTGGAGGAGCTGGAGAAGAAGCTGGTTGAGGAGGACCAGCCCCCTTCTTCAGTTCCTTCAGGCACCAGCAGGTCTTCAGGAGATGGCCAGGAGGGGAAGCCGCATGGATGGAGGGGGAAGAGATGGAGACACACGAGCCAGCAGCCAGTTCTTCTTGCCACCCCAAGACACCGTGTGTTTTTCCCAAGCCCCTCACATGAGGAGGCTCCAGTGGACACCCAAGCTGCTGGTCAGTATGGGCATCCATACACCTCCACAGTCTGGAAGCACTTCTGGCTGATGGAGGATCCACGCTACACACAGCACCAGCTGTGCAGGGCCCAGATCAGTTGTGGGCAGGACCCTGCCCACCTGACTCTGGCGGGGATGCGGAACCACCTGCGGAAGCACCACCAAATGGTCCTTCTTCGGGAGAAGCAAGCTGGTGCTGGGGTGCCCAAGCGGTCATCACTACCCAGCCAGAAGGCGAGTCCCACTGCGACTACCTCCAGAGCTCTCGAGGAGAGTTCTGTGACACGGCAGGGATGCCAGGCATCTCTGCCTGAGATGTTTGGTGGGGATGACATTGTGATGCCAAGAGGAGGAATCAGACACGGCAGGAGGGTGGTCACCTGGAACATTGCCAGGATGGCCGTCCATGGGCTTCCATTCTCCATGATTGAGAATTCTGGGTTGCTAGGGTTGTTTGAGTACCTGGCACCCTGGTACAAGGTTCCTGCTCGAAGCACCATTAGCAGGACCAGCCTGCAACCCTGGACAGTTGAGCAGTTGGTCTTCTTGAAGGTCAACTTGCCTCTGTTTGGCTACCTGAACACTGAATTTGAGAGTGAATGAAGGGAGCACTTACTTGTGCCTGCATCCCCTCTTGGCCCGTGTTTGGAAGGTGGTTGTAAAACACTTTCCCAAAGAGTAAACAGAGCCCAAAGACAGCCCAACGACTCACCACCAAAATGATGGGCAGCCCCTCCCCCCCATCCCATCCCATCCCATCCCCAAACCATAACTGAATGTTGATCCACACATGCCAAGTAATAATGAAAGGGCCATAGCAGCCCCCACTGAAACCAACTGCACCCACAGGATTCCCAGCCAAGATGACCTTTTTTTCAGGGGCAGGAGGAAGGAAGAGGGAGGTACCAATGATGATGACAGGCAGCCAGCAGCCACACCTAGGCTGAGGTTCCTCTAATTGGGACAGTGATAGCTGGTGTGTTGCTACTGAGCTGAGAGAAAAGGAATGGTTCCCTCCCTCTCACAATCTGAGGCCTTCCCAAAGATCTTATTTATTTATTTGATTTGATTTATACCCCACCCTCCTCGCCAAAGCAGGCTCAGGGCAGCTAAATCTTCATTTGGGGTGTGACTCTGGCTTGCTTCCTTGTGGTGCACCCTGGGTAATGCCAAAGAGCTAGACCAGCCGAACATTCATCACTCAAGGTAAGTCTAAATGCTTCTTGCTTTGCAGGTCACTCAGTGTCAGAGACAGCTGTGGAGCTAGGTGTGGTCCATTGCTTTCGTTGTTTGAGACTTGTGTTGTTTGTGGCAGGGCTGGAGACTGAGTTGGCATGGAAGCTGGCAACTGGGTTTATTGGTGCCAGGACAGCCGGACTCATACAGTAAATAGATAGATGGATGTAGTGCATTGGGTCCTATAGCGATTCTCTGATGTGAAGTTAGGTTTGGCTTTGGGTGCCCCTGAAATTAGACCCACTGGTCCAATGTTTTTGGGCCTTGTGGGTTTTCTGTGGGACAGTACCCTGAAGCTGCACATTAGTTTTGGGGGCTCTGCCCCAAACCCCCTGCTCCCCAGAGCCATTTTTCCTACAGTATTACAGTGGGGGAACTGGCAGATTGGTTTTCTGTCACCATTGGGAGCAATGAGCCTTTTGGGGTGCCCATAGATAAGGACCCCCTGGCCCAATCTTTTTGGGCCTTGAAGGTTCTGTAGGGGAGAATCCTCTGAAGCTGCCCTGCAGTTTTGGGGGCTCTCCCTCAAACTCCCTCCCCTCCAGGCAGCTTTCAATATACCCTATGTTGCAATTGAGTTCAATGGCCCATAAGGTATAATGGGGCTGTTTAGTCAGAAATAACCTAATATCCCCCATATATTCAGCTATTTCTGAATATTGGAATTCAGAAATATATGGGATGCTGAATTTTTTGGCCCCAAATACTTCCGAATCTGAATTTTTCTGATTTTTTTTTGCACATCCTTAGTTAAGAATGCAGTGGTACAAAGAACCCAGTGGCAAAACAGTGAAATTAACAAACTGAAAGAACATTTGGTCTGGATAGCATTTGCGTGGGAAACCAAGAAAACAGTAATATGTCAGAATGAGAGAATGATGGTGAGTGTCATAAGGCAACAAATGCAGTCTGTTAATTGCTCTATTGCTTGCAAGTCTGGGTTAAACTGAGAACATGTCTTTCCCAGAGGTGTTCCTGTCCACCTAATTAACTTTTTAACATGTAACATACATTATAAACATCATTCTAGTTTATCTAGTTTGCCATCAGAAAAAAGAATAAAATATAGTGGAAGATGGGCTTAGTATATGGAATGAGATAAATAGCCAATATCCCTTATTTGATTATGTCAATACAAAAAACATTATTCTGATACACTATTCTAAAAGAGAAATACATTGGAATACTGTGGATATACAGCTATACTTGGTGAGAATAAGTTTAGCATATGTATTGAAATAAAAAACCAATATCCCTGTTCAGTCCCGGGGAGGTTGTTCCAAGTTTCATAATAATTTGTAATTCAGCAATTTCCCTCTCCATTCTGTTCTTGAAGTTCCTTTGCAGTAAAACAGCTACTTTGAGGTCACCCACTGAATGTTCTGGTAGGTTAAAGCAAACAGGACAAATCCTATACAAAGAATAAATGGACACAAATCTGACATTAGGAATTACAAAACTGAGAAACCTGTAGAACACTTTAACCTTCCAGAATGCTATTCAGACCAAATGTTCTTTCAGTTTGTTAATTTCACTATTTTGCATTGGATTCTAACTTTGTACCACTTTGCATTCTTAACTACTGCCCACCAGCTATATGTAGTTCTGCTCACTGTATCCCATTCCATTGTCTGATGAAGCATGCATGCACACGAAAGCTTACATTCTGAATAAAACTTTGCTGGTCTTAAAGGTGCTACTGGACTCCTACTATGCTCTAATATCTATTATCACAGCTAATGGACTGTGTTGGTTGGAATATATGAGATTTTATGTATTTATTTATACACACAGCACTGCCACTACACAACCAATACTTCTTATTTTGAACAAAATCTTTCAGTTGTTCACCTCCCTTAATACTCCTTAGTTAATGAAGCATTCTTCTACAGTGCTTTTGAAATAAATAATCTTTAATCAGTAACTCTATTAAAAAGAACACAGGTTTGGCCCTGGCTTGCTTGGACTATTTGGCAATTTCCAGAGAATTATGGCAACAGTCAGTTGGCGGTCCTTGGATCAAGCCCAAGAGTGTAAGAATGAGTATTAACATATATGCAATACAAAAGTCACTGGATCCTCTGCCAAGCATGACAGAAGCAAAACCAGGCCACCTGCAAAGTGAGGGTTCACAGAAAATATTTAGAGGACTTCCTGGATATGTAGAAAAATGCAACTTTCTAAAGTAGCCCCAAAACCCATAAACAGCCTGCTGAGGGCTCAATAGTTTCCTAAAGGGACAAAATGTTGGCATCAGCTGAATATCAGTTAGAGGGGAAAGGGGGGGGGGAGAATCTGCCTGCTGAAGCCACTGAAAATTTACAAAATCTTAAGACAGGCAGATAATGGGGAGGAGTTAGGAGGTGCACCCCCACCCTAATATGATTTCTAGGGCCCCCAGCATTTGGGGGCCATTAGCATGTGAGGCCCTGGACACATTATCCTTGTTGTTCCTTTTGCCACCTTCTTAGAAAGCTAATTATGATGCAATTATTCATCTTTTCCTGATCTCTAGTAATGGAATGTGAACACCATAGTCACATTAATTGTAGCTAATGAAGTGTGTATTTCTAATCTAGACCAGTCATCAACCCATTTTTCTCCTTACTTGGTAAGAATTGTTTTATTTCTTCCTCATTTTGAGTTAAATGCAGGAAATGTTACTATTAATACTTACTTCTATTTATTACTACTAAGGCTCTCTTCAGAAATTTACAGAGAAATAATACCAACTTTAAAATAGTCTCATGCCAAAAAACCCTATATAATCTGAAGAGAACATTATAAGAATAAATTACACTATAAGAATAAATACACGACAATATTTAAAAGTATTTTGTTCTCACCAGCCTGTTACACCACCCATTACAATCTGAGTAGCTACAGAATACTTTTCTACGATAGGTCCAGAATTTCTTCCAAACACACAGTTCCACCAATGATGACGCCTTGCATATTCTGTTAAATCCAGTACTTCGTATGAATCATCATCACTATCATGTTCTTTAAAAGACAAACTGAAGATTAATCTTCCTCTGAATTTTTAAATAAGAGACAATATATTGCAAGTCACAACATATTTGTACAGTCACAGTCAAATAGGCACATACAAATAACAAGTATCCACAAAATCAGAAGACAGTGCACAAAGAGTTGGCAAATGGAAGAAAGATATCTGCACAAGGTTTTGGCACAAAGACATAAACAAGCAAGATATACTATACTCAGATTTTCACAATTTTCAGTTGCCTCATAAGAGATAATTTTTAAAAAGGAAAAATGAAAGCTGAGGTTCTCACAATTTTAAGAGGAAGATCAATCAATCCATGGTATGATGAGGAACTTTCTATTGCTAGAATGAGCAGCATATATTTTCTGTTCCAACATAATGAGCAAATAAGCCAAGATACACAAGTAAATCAAAGTGGACATTTTCTTGATACTGAGAATGTCAGCTCTTTCTTTTCTTTTTATTTAGCTCTTTCTTTTGCTTCCTGTACAGAAAATTTGCTTCTCAAATACTTCTCTATGAAACATTTAATGCCTGTAGAAAGGAGAGTGAAGTGATATTGTATACTGCAGGTGTGAAATACACAGTACTTAACTGAGTCATGCATGCAATACACCGGAATCAAAATACACACACATCAAGGGGGGAGGATCGCTATCACCTGGTTATTGGACCCAACTATTAGTACAGGACTTTCCCACAATAAAATGGGAAGCCTGTAGCACCTTAGAGACTTAACAAAACTTATTCCAACATAAGCTTTCATCAGACAGAATTCACTTGCAGATTTACTCTGCTGCTACAGAGAATCAAAGGTATACATTTTTTTCATTCTCTTTTTTTAAATTAAACTTTAAAAAATGATATACAAGTGCAGTCATTTAACCCTTTAAATCCCCCCTCCCCGGAGACAAAAAAACTATAACAACACATCTATACCATTATCCTAGGATCAGATTCAAACAGGCGAAGTTCAAGAGGTAGATACAACAAAACAATATGATCAAAATAAAAAGCTGTGAAATAGGAGAATTCTTCCACTTGGGTATATTTGGAAGTTGGTACCACCTTCTCATCAGTTAGATACTGAGGCTCTTTGGCCATTGACTGCTTTCTAGAGTTCATCTTATATAAGATCTCTCTTATCTGGGCTTAAAGATGTAGCAAGTTAACCCTTTCAAAGTTAATATGTTCACAGTAAGTTAAATGTACCTACACCTGTTCTAACAACTGATGTACCATTCAAACAATGGCAGAAAGACACATCTAAATTTATATGGCAAAGGTTACCAAGAGTTAAATAAGTTTTCAGAATGAAAGGTAAAGAGGAGGGCTGGGTTTGCCTGACTTGAAACTATATTTTGCTGCTTATTGTTTAGTCAGGATGAAAGAATGGGTGCTGCTGAGAAACAGGAGGTTATTGGAGTTAGTTAATAAAGCTATTTTTAATACAAACACATTCATTAATTCAGAAGATCTTAAAGATTAAGGTACAAAGGAAATCAGAAGTGTTTCTTTGGGTTTAATGGACAGACAGGTGGAAAAAAGCCATGGAACTTTGCTTTTATACATGACAATGGTGGCAAGATTATAATATGCAAAAAAATAGAAAAGTTCAGTGTTACCTACTTAAGAGGAATGGTTGTTGAAGATAAAAGATGTTGCAGAGATGGCTAGACTTATTGTTTTGATCAGAGAAAAAACACTAATTTTATTGCCAAGTGGAAACCCCTTATAGACTTTTTGCATGAACCAGAAAAGAATGAACTGATGACTTGTGGATTTGATGTTTAAGGCTAAAGGGGGAAAATGTAAGTAACAAGGAAAAGAGAATTAATATTTGGATGTAATAATAGAGTAAGTGTTAAATTTGCAATTCCATTTATATTGGTCATAAAGAAAATCAGCAGTCTTTTCTTTGTATTTCTACATTTTTATACACACAAACACATCTTTTTTGTTGTTGTTATTTCTTTGTTATACAATTCTCCATAAAACTCTTTGTAAAAAGATATCTTTTAATCTTTCTGGATGATTTCTCAAGGTACTCAGTCCCATATCCGCTGAGGCAAAAGAGTGCAGTTCACAAATTCGCTACAGTTTCTAACTAGTTTGGAAGAAAGCCTTAAATGCTACAGACAGATTGTACTGGCCCAATCTTCTCAGGGAGCAAGTGCTGGTATTCAGCAGGGCGGAGAGGAGAGAGAGAGAGAGAGAGAGAGAGAGAGAGAGAGAGAGAAAGATGCCACCAACTGAAGCCAGTAAGAAAGCGGCTGCGTTGAAGCTACACTCCTCAGGAGCACCCACCTTGTGAATTTCAGTTGGACTATTTCCAAGTTTGGAGTTATATCTATTCATTTGGGGATGGGGTTTTTTGGCCCCTTGGGGTTTGTTGCTTTAAAAGGCCCTAGCTGCCGGCCTCTATCATTACTGTATTGTTTATTATGTGTTATACACAATCTTTATAACATATTTTTGCAAACTGAAAGACGGTGTATTGCTTGATGGCTTTGATCAGTCTAGTAATTACACCAAGTGCCCTTTAAGAAGCAGTAGGTGGAAGAAGGCAAGCAAGAGAAGATTGATGCACTACACAAAAATAAAACATGAACCTTGGCAAAGCTAACACTAGGAAAGAATCTTATTGGATGCAAGTCGGTGTTTAAGGTTAAACAAAATGCAGACAAAATTGTGGAATGCTACAAAGCAAGATTGTTTGCTACAGGCTTCTCACAAAAATACAGTTAGGACTCTGATGAAACTTTTGCACTGGTGGCAGAACACAGTATCATCAGACTACTTTTAAGCATAGCAGCATTCAAGAAGATGTAGGGCAAACATAGACGTAAAGACAGCATTTCTTCATGGAGAGATCCAGGGAGGAAAAGGGTCAAGAAATTCTCTCACTCAGATACACTTGATCCCATCCTCTCATCCATTAGATGTGGAGCCTCTCTGGCCATTGATTGCTTTCTGTTTTTCATCTTATATAGGAGCTCTCTTCTTCTATCTCTTACCTGGGCTTGGAGCTGTGGCAAGTTAACCTTTTTGAAGTTAATCTGTTCACAATAAGTTAAATGTACCTACATGAATATGTCATTTAAGGTGTTTCTATTTTTGTAAGTAAAATTTCTTTCTCTTGCTACCACTGGAGTCAAACCATCTCTGTAATTTATTTTAACAGCATTTCCCCTTAACCAGAAACATGGAAGACTGGGGATACTGAGTCTTTGCTTTCAAGGTTAGTTGGTCTTTTTTCACATTAACCCCAACAGATACTTCTAGCCAAATGCTGTATGTAAGGCACCTGCCAACGTACCTGTACAATACAGAATGGAATAATCATTCACTAATATAGTTTGGAACAACAGTAGGAAAAGTGGGAAAAAATCCTTCCCTTTGAAGTCCTTAATTTTTGACTGCAAATTTGTATCTAAAGTGTTTCAAGGGACAACTATATATTGAAGTTGTCCTAATTTAAGGCATAATAAAGACCATCACTCAAGTGACCCAAGAGTCTACTTGGGCACTAAAGCAGTGACCTCACACCATCCTCTACAAATTGACCAGTCAAAGGCAGGAGATACAGGGGCTGCCTCTAGAGTCCACCCATGCTACTGTTCCCAGAATTCAAAGTGGACTGAAGAAGTGCCCAAGCCCACTTTGGACTCAGCAGATATAGCACAGGAAGGAACATGCCCCTCTGCTCTTGTGTTCCTACTGATTGGCCCAGGTGCAAGGGGAGAGAGCAGATGTGCTGCCTCTGGAGCTTGTCTTGGACACAACCAGGTTGGCATGGGAGGAGGCTGCTTTGATGGCAAAAAACCTTGAACCACCCTTTAAAGGGGAGGCTGTAGGGCAGCTGAATTAGTGTGGTAACAATAAAAACAAAGAGGTATCTAGCAGCACCTTAAAGGTAATTAAATCAGTATACTTAAAAGATACCACTAGATCCCTTTTTAAATTGGCATTTTTTTAAAAAAGCCCCCCCGCCCCCCCAAAAAAGAAGTCTAAAGTGAGCTTTGGGAATAGGGAAAGAAAGACCAGCGTTCCTGTCTATTGCTTTTGCAAGCAAATGGATCATCATCATCTTGTCCAAAAAGTCTTTCTCTCTTCATGGCAATACTGCGATGGCCAAACGTCTCTCTCTTGGAGAAAGCATCTTGCATAGCAATCCTAAGCATGCTTTAAATTCAGAAGTAAGCAGCACTGAGGTCAGCAGCCTTTACTTCTTAATGAGTGTTTTTAAGGACTGCAACCTCCTTGGCCCACAGAAAGAGTCCGCTCTGTTCCTCCCATTAAATCTGCCCTCCACACTTCCGAGCTATGTTCTCCCCGCCCCCACCAGGCGACAGCAGACGGCTCTGGGCAAGCGCCGCCTACTCTGGAGACGCGCCCATGCGGCCGGCGCTCTCAAATACCCGGGCGAGAGGGAAGCTAAGCGGACAAATGGGGCTAAGCCCCAGGAAAAGGACAAATGTATCTTCAACTCGGACGGTTCCTCCATTTCCTCAATTGGAGCGACAGGCCAGCTCCGCGCTGGAAGTTACAATTACAGTGAAGCAGGCAATACTGGAGGAAATGAGGTTCTCACTGACCTGAGGCGGAGCAAGATCTCCGAGACGCCATGTTGGCAAGCGCCACGGGGGGGGGGGGGGGCGCCGCTGCCGCACTGCTCCGCCCACCGGCGACTCCGCGCCCCTCCCCAGACTTCGCACTCCCGAGGTCCGCGAGCGAAATCCTGTGGGGGGGGGGTTCACCAGAAGTGCGCGTGCGCTAAAATGAAAACCTTTCCGCCCCTCCCCCGTTCGCTCCACTCCAGCGAAAGGCTTTGGATCCCGGCTCCCTCTTGATGCGAGGGTTGACGTCAACACAGAGGCTTTCTCCTGGGGAATTATGGGAATTGTAGTTTTTGAGTGCTTTTTCAGGCTAAACCATGGCGTCAGCTTAGGTACAATACTTCCGCCGAGGATAAATGAAGAGGGTTTGAGAGTTGCCGCTGTGCTCTGCAGATTCTGGGCTTCTAGAGCTGATGCTCACTTGTTAGAATGCTTCGTTAGTTTCGACTGGAATTATATTGCGGTCATACAATTAGAAAAAAAGAAAACCCAAAGTCATTCAGTAAATGTTTTTATTATTATTACGACGGGCAGGATTCTAATCTTAGCGCTTGCAATCCACTCCGTGCAATAGCTCTGTACAGTCCTCCCCCTTTATTTACCATTTATAGTTGTTATTCTAAAGAGATTTAAAGTCACAAGACCCCCGAGCGGTTGCAGAGGGCTTTCTGCTGAGAGCTACAAGGAGTATTAAAAAACAAAAAACTAGAAAGGCAGTTTGCTTAGAGGCGCTGTTAAAATCTAAAAGAGAGGTGGTGGTGGGGATAATTTGTGTTTCACATAGACACCAGTGTGGTGTAAGAGGTAGAGTACTAAACTAGAAGTCAGAAAGACCTAGCTTTAAATCCTCGATTCACCCATTGCTAGATGCTAGATACCCATTGCTCACAGGACTGTGTGAAATAAAGTGAAAAGGGTGAGGGGCTATGTGAACTTGGGGGGCCTTTGTCCTCGTTTCCCTCCCCCCCCCCCGCTGGTCTGATAGAAAAGTGGAGCACAGAAATAGGCAGTATTTCATAGAAGTCTCATTGGAAATTAGTGGAACTGCAAAGCTTTTAACAATCTGCAACAGTAGAGAATAATTCCTGTCTATATTTTCAAGTATACATTGATTGTTTAAATGTGTGAATAATTCTACATTAACTGGATGTGAAGGTTCGTCTAGGAGGGTGCAGTGTAGACATTGTGAGGAGACCATTTTGTCTTCAGGAAGAATATAGGACTAATCTGTGGGGTACAGAGTGCCTGCAATTCCTGAGCTATGGAAATGTGGGATTGCATCAGGAACATTTATGGAGTCAGAATGAGTAGTAGTCTTCTGACTAAGGCTGTAGGGACAAGGAGAAAGATATGATTTACACAAAGAGATTAGCAGACAAAGAAAACACAAGAGAAATAATAGACAATTGTATGTATGCTGGCAATTAACTCCTTATCAGGGATTATATTATCATGTGCAACTCATACTATGCACCGTATCCTAAATGTGTGTAAATATGCTACAGTTGCTCAGTAATAAAGGGACCTTAGTACAATGATCAGGAGCAAATACACTTATTGTTCCTACACATGTTCTTGTGCTAAGTCCTGATGCCAACAACTAATTCTAGATAGGGTAAGTTAAGCACTGATCATACTTCATCTTTATATTTTTTTGTTTAATAAAAAATAGCTTTATTTTATACAGGGCTGGAGTGATGCCAACTGATGCCCTAAACACAGCTCAGCCGTGGTGCCCTTCAGTCCTTCCATTGATTAGAATCTTAGAATTACAGAGTTGGTAGGGACCTCCAGGACCATGTAGTCCAACCTCCTGTACAGTTCAGGAAATTCACAAATATCTCCCCCTAAGTTCAGAGAATTAGCATTGCTGTCAGATGTGTATTTAGTCTCTGTTTAAAAACCTCCAAAGAAGGAGAACCCACCGCCTCCCAGGAAGCCTGTTCCACTGAGGAACTGCTGTCAGGAAGTTCTTCCTAATAACTGACGTCATTAAGACTAAAGGTGAAGTGAGAATTTTTTTTTTAAAATGCAGATTAAAGTCGAACACAGTGGATAAGGATAATTACAAAAAAATTGGCTAAAGTTGAGTGTGGCAATGAAAGTTAAGGAATGATAGCTGTGGGGGGAAATGTTGTGGTGCTCCCTTCCCTTGGTGCCCTAGGCATGTGTTTAGTTGTCTTGATGATTAATCCAGGGCTGATTTTATATACAGCTGTATATTTCAGGAAGATACAGATTTCTTCTTACTGAAGTCACATGCGTGTTAAATGTTGTGAAGTCACTGTCAATTTACAGTGACCCTATGAATTAGTTACCTCCTAAAAGTCCTATTCTTAACAGTATTGCTCAGATCTTGCAAACTGAGGGTGCTGGCTTCCTTGATGGAGTCAATCTATCTCATATTGGGACCAATTCCCCATTAGCCTTACCCCACTCTCTCCTCTTCTCTGTGGGACTTCCGTCGGATTTCACACTAGCTGCCCGGAGCTGCAACTCACTCCGCCTCTTTCATGCAGCAAACAAGATCTTCCAAAAAACCAGTTTCTGTTTGCTGCGCAAAAGAGGTGAAGCGATTTGCAGCCCCGGGCAGCTAGTGTGAAGTCCGAAGGAAGTCCCATGGAGAGGAGGAGCATGAGAGCGGCATACGGTTAGTGAGGAATCGGTATGAGTCTTACTTTTTTCTGCTGCCTGCTGAAACAAGAAGACGACTGCAGATTTATAACAACAACAACAACTTTTATTTGTATCCCGCCCTCCCCGCCGGAGCAGGCTCAGGGCGGCTAACAACATTTTATACATTAATTATACAATCATTAAAACTACTGCATTAACAGTGTAATTAAAATTCTAGTTAAAATTCTAAAATTAATAAAAATTAATAACATATATACTGGTGCTATGATTACGTTAACATTTATGATGGCGAGTTCTTTAGCAGTTTCCCTCTTATTCGGTGAAGGCCAACCGGAAGAGGGTAGTCTTGCAGGCCCTGCGGAACTGTTCAAGGTCCCGCAGGGCCCGCATTTCCTCTGGAAGTTGGTTCCACAGGCGTGGAGCCATAGTAAAGAAAGCTCGGTTGCAGGTGCTTTGCAACTTCACCTCTTTCAGCCCGGGGATGTTCAGCAGGTTTTTCCCAGCTGACCTCAGTGCTCTCTGGGGTTCATACGGGGAGAGACAGTCCCTAAGGTAGGCAGGTCTTCGACCATATAGGTACATAAAGTACAACCAATTAAGTTCCATATATTAGATGGAAGGTTTATGTCATATTTCTTCTTTTAATGTAACTCTCTGAATCAGAGTCTCAGAGCAGCTTACAATGTCCTATATCTTCTCCCCCCACAACAGACACCTTGTGAGTGGGTGGGGCTGAGAGGGCTCTCACAGCAGCTGCCCTTTCAAGGACAACTCCTTCGATAGCTATGGCTAACCCAAGGCCATTCCAGCAGCTGCAAGTGGAGGAGTGGGGAATCAAGCCCGGTTCTTCCAGATAAGAGTCCGTGCACTTAACCACTACACCAAACTGGCTCTCATACTTCCCCCCATAAAATGATGATGTCATTTATTTTGTTTTTGGGTTGCAATTATTTTCAATATAAACTTAAGGTCTCAGATATATTCTTTTCTAATCAACTTTTAAAATTCTCTAAAATCAGTTTCTGTGTAATTACTGTTGAAGGGCCTTATTTTTAGGTACTGTGATTAGAGGTGGGCACAAACTGAGAAAATGATGGTTCGTGTTGGTCTGTGGTTTGATTGCATGAACGATGAACTAAACATGAACTACCATTTTCCTAAACTGGTTGTGGTTTGTTTACATCAGGAGGTGGTAGAACAGCCCCCTCACATTAAAGTTAAAGATGCCAAACTCACAGGGAGTCTTTAGCAGGCTCTCTTCCACCCACACTCCATGTTTGGCGAAGATTGGATTTGAGATGTCTGAGTTATTACCTTCCAAAGCAGGTGCCCCAGGAAAGTTCAGCTTCAGCTCTAGCTTCAAGTCTGGTCCCTGAAACCACAGCTAGAAACACCTTCCCAGCCAGAAGAGGTGTTTACAAAATTGTCCAACACTGTGGGGAAACAGGGAGTTCCTCAAAGTCACCCCTAAATCAGCCACACAGCAAACAATTCTTCTGCTCTCACAACAACTAACCCTTCTCTTTTCATGCTGCAAAGTGAAAGGAACTTAATCTGGCTGTGGTATTACACTGGTATATGATCTGCTCACATAGAGCAGAATGGGAGCACCATGGTTGGCTCCCAGAGCTGCCAATTAAGCTACAGACAACTGTTTTGGGTGTTTCTAAGGCTTTTCACTAGTCTATCACCAGTGTTTATCATCATCACCTCCCCGCCGAAGCAGGCTCAGGGCGGCTAACAACATTAAATCAATACATTAAGTACAATAATATTCGAAACAATAACTATTTTAACAATTTAATTAAAATTCTAAAATTAATAAAATTGGCATCCTGGTGCTATTAAAACAGATGGTAATTTTTTTTTTCCTTAGCAGTCTCTCTCTTTAATCGGTGTAGGCCATCCTAAAAAGGATGGTCTTGCAGGCCCTGTGGAACTGTTCAAAGTCCCGCAGGGCCCGCATTTCTTCCGGGAGCTGGTTCCATAGGTGTGGAGCCACTACAGAGAAAGCCCGAGTGCGGGTACTCTGTAGTTTTACCTCTTTCGGCCCGGGGATAGTCAGCAGGTTCTTCCCTGCTGACTTCAGTGCTCTCTGGGGTTCATATGGGGAAAGACGGTCCCTCAGGTAGGCAGGTCCTCGGCCATATAGGGCTTTAAAGGTAATAACCAGCACTTTGTAATCCGGTATGTAACTGGCAGCCAGTGCAGTCCACGCAGACCCGGCTGTATGTGCTCCCACTTTGCGAGCACCAAAAGCAGTCTAGCTGCCGCATTCTGCACCAGCTGCAGCTTCCAGATTCGGCAGAAAGGCAGCCCCATGTAGAGGGCATTACAGTAATCTAGTCTTGAGGTGACCATTGCGTGGATCACTGTTGCTAGGTCCTGACGCTCTAGGAAGGGGGCCAACTGCTTTGCCCGCCTCAAATGGAAAAAGGCTGACTTAGCAGTGGCTGTTATCTGGGCCTCCATTGATAATGAAGGCTCCAGTAGAACTCCCAGGCTCCTGACCCGGCACGCTGCTTTCAGCGGCGCCCCGTCAAAAACCGGGAGAGGTATTTCACTCCCCAGAGCGCATCGACCCAGGCAAAGGACCTCTGTCTTCACTGGATTCAGTTTCAGCCCACTCAGCCTCAACCAGGTTGCCATGGCCTGCAGTGCCAGGTCCAAATTCTCTGAGACGCAGCCAGGCCGGCTGTCCATTAGCAGATAGAGCTGGGTGTCATCCGCATACCAGTGACACCCAAGCCCATACCTCCGGGCAATCTGGGCAAGGGGGCGCATATAGATATTAAATAGCATCGGTGAGATGCTATTGTGTAGTGTGTGCCTCTGGGACAGCTCACCTCCGATTGCCACCCTTTGTCCCCGATCCTCGAGGAAGGAGGAAAGCCATTGTAAAGCCAACCCCCTAACCCCAACATCGGCGAGGCGGCGGGCCTTGACTGCCATCTCATAAGACCTCATAAATGTTCTGTAGGATGTTCTCGTCGCTTCGTCACGAGTGTGCCGCCACTGCCTCTCTAGTCGTCTGAGTCCTTGTTTCAGCTGGCGTAGCTCCAAGGTATACCATGGGGCCAGCCTCATACGAGGGCGCAGAGGACGTCGAGGTGCGATCTTGTTGATCGCCCTGGATAGCCGATCTTGCCAGGCATCAACCAGGGCGTCAAGGGAAATGCCAGGGGGCCAGGGATCCTGCAGAGCCATTTGGAACCGTTCCGGGTCCATCAGGCTCCGCGGGCAAGCCAAAATAGGCTCTCTGCCCTTACAGGCAGTGGTGGGATTCAGCCAGTTCGCACCGGTTCTACAGAACCGATACCTAATTTGCTATCGGTTCGGCAGAACCATTTGTTGGCCAGGTGCCTGCTGCTAATTTTTAAAACAAACTCTTTTAATCTGCTAATCAACATGGCGGCACGGTGAGGAGCCTGAGTGCTGAGGCTCCGAGGAAAAATAACAAAAACACCGCAAAACACCAAAACTACATAAACGTAGAGTCTGTTGAATTTACTTATCAACTGAGAAGCGTGTCTGGAGGAGCACTGGCGGCGGGGGCACAGGGAGGCGGCTAGAGAGAGGCGCTGGAAGCTGGCTGAGTGAGGCGTGCGGGAAGTGCCGGAGGCTGGGGCCGCCGCAACCGCGGTCTGGACTGAACGGTTGGCCGGGCGACTGGGATGGAGAGCCGGGAAGTGTGACCTGTGCGGAATGGAGGTTACTGGTGGGGTTGCGAGGCACATGGAGTCGGCTGGAGCGGGGTCTTGGAAGCCGGCCGGGTGGAGTGTGCGGCGAAAAACACTATTTTGTGATTGAATGGGAGGTAACGTTGCTGGAGGCTGTGGCCGTTGAAGCCACGGACTAAGGTGAGCGGCTCGGTCGGGCAGCTGAGACAGAGAGTCGGGGAGGCGAGGGAGGAACCGTGCAGAGTGCTGCCGCGGCTAGAGCTTGAGCAGGACTGGTGTTGTGCTCGGGGCTCGAACCGTGGGAGAGAGAACGAGGAAGGTGCGTATTTGCATGGTGTGGCCGGAGGTTGTGACAGACGGAGGCCGAGGAGCGGAATATTGTGAGTGGGTGAGGTGGCGGACTGCCCCCAGGGCGTCGGCCTCGGTAGGCACCCCCAACTTTCGCCCCCCCACTCTCCACCTTCCCACCCTGCGGACACTACCTGGGCATGGCTGGGCGGGCAACCGGGAACTCCCCGACTGGGAAGCCCTGTATGGGGCTCAGGTGATACGGGGAGTCCTGGGGTGTGTGCCGAGCTGTGAAAGATCAGAGAAGAGGTGGTGCCTACAGGGCTGTGCTCTTCCCTGTCCGAAGCTGTAGGGGCTCAACTGAGCAGCTGGGAGGACACGGGGGAGGTCTCACCCCCCCTCTGGGTCGCCAAGCTGTGAGTACTACCAGGCCCCAAGAAAACCACTTCCATGCGAACTGCACTCTGATAACAACGCACTGGCACTTTAAGAACAGCACTCAACTTGACTTAATAATTGGACTTCCATCCCACTGACTATAAGATTTTACTGACCACTAGTTGGAATTTATTATTAATTAATTAATCAGGGTTTTTTTTAGTCAATTGATTGGTAAATGTAATTATTATTATATATTTATATATTGGAATATATATCTATATTTATATTTTTAGCTTATTAATTGGGAAGATTGATGGGGGATTATTTATTAATAATGCTAGGAATGAATTTATTAATTTTTGACTAATCAATTACAGGGAGTATTAGGGTGGGTTTTCAAATTAATTAATCTTGAATAAATAAGTAGTGAGTCAGACAATTGAGGGACCGAAGTGGCTGGTGGGGTGTGAACCTAAGTGCAAGTGGAGATAACCTAGGTGGGAGGGGGAGGCCGTCCTAATATCGGCCTAATATCGGCAATACTCTGGGCATAGAACCTGTTGTTAATTTATTTGAATCCCACCACTGCTTACAGGGTTGGGGTAGCGTCTCCATATGAGCCTTGAGGGCTAGGTGATCTGACCATGGCACTGCTTCCGTCGCGATATCGCTCACCTGAATCCCGAATGCAAAGATAACGTCTAATGTGTGCCCAGCCTGATGCGTAGGAGTCGTGACAAATTGAGAGAGTCCCAGTGTCACCATGGAGGACGCTAGATCCATTGCCCGACTGGAGGCCGCGTCGTCGGCATGGACATTGAAGTCGCCCAGGACTATAAGCCTTGAATACTCCAACGCCCAGCCCAACACCGCCTCCATCAGGGATGGTAAGGTGCTGGCCGGTGTGTTAGGCGGACGGTACATCAGCCAGATCACCAACCCCCCTCCGACATCCCACGCCAGGCCGGCACATTCAGTACCATAGATCGTTGGGGCCGGGAGAGCCCAGAAGGAGTAACCCTCCCATATGAATAGCGCCACTCCTCCCCCCTGCCTGCCAATCCGTGATTGGTGAAAGACCGAGTAACCCGGGGGGGTCATCTGGGAGAGAGCCACCGTCTCCCCCTCTTGCACCCAGGTCTCGGTCACGCAAGCCAGGTCTACATCCTGCCGGAGCAGGAATTCCCTAAGGGTCTCGGTCTTATTATTTACAGACCTGGCGTTGCATAACACCAATGACAGACGCGGGCAATTCCTCTTGGTCCCACTACCTGTCACCATTGGGATGGGAAGTAGACTGGAAGGGGGCCGAGCACTGTTTTGTCTCGGCCTCCTTCCCTTGCACTTCTGTCTATTCCCACCGTCATACCTTCCCCTCCCCAGGAGCACTGGGATCCCCTGGTTGGGCATCCACAACTATGTCCCAGTATGATCTTATTAATTATAATAGGATGGCCGTACCCACCTAACTGAGTTAGATTATCTAAATTCACAGCGAAAGTCTCTAGTCCACCCTCCACTCCTAATTGTCCGTCTCACAGTGTTGCCTAGGAATTGATTGAATCGGCTCCAGCCTGTCTGGAGAACAAACCACAAAATGAACCATCCAAACCTCCATGGAAAAAAGGCCGTTCTTCTTGGGTTCAGGAATGATGCAACCAAATGAACAGGTTCAAAATGAATAACGAACCAGCCTGGTTCGTGCTTAAACCATGGTTCATTTTTTGGTTCGTGCTCATCCCTAACTAATTTCTTAGAACAAATGTTGAGTCCAGTGGCAGTTTTAAGACCAACAAAAATTTATTCAAGGTATGCGCACACAATTTAGACACACAGAAACTGAAGCTAACATTATATACGTTTTGGCATATGCAAAGATTAAATAATAAACAAGGTTATAGGTCACAATATGTTTGGATTTAATTATGGGAAAAAAACCATTGGAGCAATAAATATGCCAAAGTAGGAGACTATTGTGTAAAATTGTTAAGAGTGACTGAGACTCTGCTGTTATGCACCATTTGTCTCCTCTCATGCATGGAATTAGCTGACAGCATCCTTTAATTTGAGATGGGGTGTTATTTTATGTCAGAGGAACATATTATAATACTCATTGCATTACATTACATTCACTATTCCAAAAAAGAAGTACACTAAAATACAGAGGATGTTTAGCCCTTCTTGGTAAGTATACATATGCAAGGACTGAATGAATTTAGCATATGTAATGAGATAAGAAACCAATATTCCTGTTAAATTGGGGTGGGGGTGGGGGTTTCTTCAAGTTTTGTAATAACTTGTAGTTCAGCAATTTCTCTTTCCAGTCTGTTGCTGAAGTTCTTTTGTAATTAAACAGCTATTTTGAGGTCACCCATTGAATGTCCTGGAATGCTAAAGTATTCTCCTTCAGGTTTCTCAGTCTTGTGATTCCTGATGCCAGATTTGTGTCCATTTATCCTTTGTGGTGTTTGACCTATGTAGAGAACGAATGGGTACTGTTGGCATTTAATGGCATATACTGTGTTTGAAGATGAGCAAGTAAATGAGTCTGAGATGTAGTTGATGTTGTTAGGTACAGTGATTGTGTTGTCTGGGTGTATGTGGCAGCAAGGTTGGCGTTTGGGTTTTATTGCAAGCTCCAATACCAGAGGCCATTATTGTTGGTGTGGAATTGTTTGAGATTTAGGGGGGGGGGTGCAAGAAAAGGTTTGCCCTCTCAGTACTTGTGAAAGATAACTGTCATTATCTAGTAGAGATTGTAAGATGTTGATGATATGTTGAACTGTTGTGAGTTATATGTGACCACTAGTGGTGTTCTATTATTGTCTTTTTAAGGTCTGGCTTGTAACAAGTTTTCTCTGGGTACCATTCTAACTTTGTTAATCTGTTTCCTGACTTCATCAGGGTGATACTTTAGTTCCAAAAAGGTTTGTTATAGATCTCTCAGGTAGGAATCCTTGTCTGTGGGATTGGAGCAGATGCGGCTGTAGCATAGACTGGCTGTACACAGTGGATCGTTTGGAATGTTTAGGATGGTAGCTGGAGGCATGTTTGTTAGTCAGTAGGTTTAGCTGCCTACACATCTATTGTGTATTCTTACAGAACTGTCCAGAAAATGTATTTCTTGCATAGATTGATTCATTGTCATGTTGATGGTGGGGTTGAATGTCTGGTGGAATTTGTCCAGGGCTTCTTTACCATGTGTCCAGACAATAAAAATAGTATAATTGTAACAGAAATGTAAGAGATGCATGAGTGCATGGGAGTTTAGGAAACATTGCTCCAAGTCAGCCATTTCTTAGAAGTTTATTGTGATTTCTTAAAGATAGTGGTGCATATAGAGATACGATATACATTTGTTTATCTCAGATAATTATTCTGCCCAATTCTGTTCTTCTGCAGAATAAAATCTCTACTTTGCTCATAGTTATGCAGTGAAAAGGGAGACATTTTGGTATTCTCTGTGTAGGTCTCATTACTGCAATAAATGCAGAGGCATTCACAGTGGCAACAGAACATCTACATGGCAGTTTTGTCCATACTTCCCTTGCCTCAAGCTAAGTGGTTGCAATCCCCCGCCACCAGCAGAGGGCTTTTTAGAGCTTTTTAAAATTGATGATTGCTATAGCATTATAGTGATCTATTGAAACAACATATTAGCTTTTCTGATTTCCTAATTTTCAGAGTCCTTCTTGTTGTGCAAATGCGTCTGCAATAAAAAAGGGAGGATCTAGAGACTTTATTTTAAAAAAGAAAATGTGGGCCTCAGAAAGGCCAGTATATCATTGCAATGTATTCTTATAATGCTATAGCAATCACATTATTACCAGTTTATTTTTAAAGAGTCCTGCTGGTGGAATAGTGGGCAAAAGGGCAGCTGTGAGAGACTAGGGCAGGGGTGGAGAATGTTAGGCCGGAGGACCAGATCACTTGGTCTGGCCCTCGGGGATTGCTGGGCCGAGCCTCTCTCTCTCACACTCTCTCTCACTCTCTCATGGGCATTGTGAAGGACTGCTGCTGGGATATGTGGGTACCTTTAAAGGTCTTCTGGGAGCAGCTGAAGGGAGGGAGGGGTGGCAGGAGTGGGAGCCAGCTACCACCAGTTCAATTTTCACGTGATTATCCCAGATGGTGTGGCCTAATATGCTAAAGAGTGTGTGACCTAATATGTTAGTATTAGGGGATGTGGTCTAATATGCCTGGAACTAAGCATTTGCCTAGGGCAGCAGGTTGGTGTGTGTGTGTGTGTGTGTGAATTAGGCTTTCTCCACGTGATTTCAAATAGAAAAACAATTATTTGCATTAATTTTGCCAGCCTGAATAGTTCTCCCTCGGCAGAGCACTGTTTTTTAAAGTTGATAATTTTGTATGGCCCGTGAATGATGTTATAAATATCCAAATGGCCCTTGGCAGAAAAAAGGTTTCCCATCCCTGGACTAGGGGAAGGAAAATGATGGCAATGTGGATGGGATCTGATAATACTTGCCTTCCCAAATCAGATCATCTGGTAACATGCTTGGATGGTGTTCCTCCCCCAAAAGGTTGAAGAAGGTTATGTTTTGGGGAATAGCGTACTAACAACGTGGAAAGGATGACTAGAGCTTTATTAGACCACAGTGGCTTATAGATGCCCAGGGGGAAAAAACCTCACTGCATTTTGGTAGCTAAAGTAGAGAAAAACCTCCATGAGGAAGCAGCTTTTGATTGGTAGATGTGTTGATCAGTTTTAGTGATCTTGTGTATATCCACCAGGTGGAGGAAAGTGTGTGAACTTCAGATGCGCAATTGTCTTGAGCCACCTGTGCTAGAGAGAGAGCAGAAATCTGGGGAGCCAAGGTAGAATGGATTTGAATTAGGCTTTGGTTTTTGCATATATGATTGCTGGAAACCTTGTGGTTATTGCATGTATTGCTGGGCTTTTGGAAGAATGTTGGTGAATAAGGGAGAAGACAAAGGTGAAAGATACAATGGGTTAGAAGGGAATCCCCAACATGGGCACCTTTGGAATTCTGACACAGGCTAGAGGGTGCAATCATAAAATGGCTACCCATGGGAGATGAAGCCACATGTACACATACATACGCAGAAGAAGCCCAAGTGCACAAGACGAGAGGAGTAATGTTTTAGAAAACATTGGGAAGAGGAATGAGAGAAAGGATAAAACTGAAACAACAGCCTCACCTGGCTCTGCTCACTTTCTTAAAACACTTGGCACCAGGTGACAGGAAAAGTGTTCACAACTGCAATGGCACTCACAAGCAGCATGTTAGGGACCCCTTAGAACCAGGGCTCAAATGTTAGGCAATTGTCCTGCCAAAGATTTTCAGTTACCTGCTTTCCCCTGATTATTTGAGTGTCTGACTGATCTAAAATAGTCTATGAAACCAGAATGCTCATACCTAAGATACTATCATATCTCATATTAAGAAATGTCAGAGTTTACCCCTGGTCCCCAGAATGTCCTTCAGTATGCAGGGCACATGATAAAATTTGTTTTTCAGTGCTTGGAGGCAGTGTTCCCTCTAAGCTGAGTTAGTGTGAACTAGTGCACAGTTTTTAGACTCCAGCTCACACATTTTTGTCTTAACTCAGGAAAAATGACCCCAGAGTAAACTAATTTATGCAGTAGCTCACAACTTGAATGCCAGTAGCTCTGCCCAGAACACAATAATTTATGCAGCAGTTTACAACTTTAATGTCAGTAGCTCACAACTTTAATGCCAGTAGTTCATGAGGCAGAATTTTTGCTCACAAGATGCCACAGCTTAGAGGGAGTATTGCTTGGGGGGGGGGGGGGGGCGGGATATGAAAACTAAGTAGCAAATTTGCAAGTGAAAGCTTCTGTACTTCCTGAAATTAAAAATGGACAAAAGAAGCCTGTTAAAATTAGTAAGTTTGTATTTCTTATGACTTTGAAGGGAACAGTGGCATAATGTAAATCTTTTTAGTGGATTATTTATAAATTTACCTGCCTTATATTTTAAGATCACAGTATCTTGCATTATTTATAAAAAGTAAAAGCTTGAAAGTGAAATCTATTTTACAGTTTGGGGTTCAATTCTGTGCTTCAACACCATCTTGTGGTTCAGACTACCAGCACTCTTCTTTCCTGGACTCCATACCCTTCTTGTGCTTACAAGTTTAGGATTTAAAAAAAACCCTCACCAAAGTCCATTTTAAACACCAAACTCTGTCTTACTGGATTCAGCTTCTGAGTGCTTTTTACCTGCTGCTAAGTATTTCATTGGAATTCCCAACACGAGTTTCAGGGGGCCACTTGTACATTCTATAATTAATTCTTGTGGTTATTTATTTTTTCCTTGCCTTTGTTCCAAAGGTGCAAGATAGCTTACAAAATTTAACAATACAATAGGAAAATTATAAGGCACTTTTCAAACTGCCTTTATATTCCATTTTAGTAACTGGTTATTAATGGATTTTTTTCTGTCATTTTAGACAGACCCATTTTAGTAACTGACTGCTAGCAGAATTTATTTACTTGTTAATACAAACTCACTTGCATTGGGTTAGCAAAGCATGGTTAAGCCACTTTTGAGGGAAACTGCTTTCTTTCATTTTCTGCCCCTTTGTTGTGTTTCTGAATCACTATGGTGCCCTGTTTAAAATGCCCATAGTGCTTCATACAATGCCATTTTATTTTTGCCTTTTTTTGTCATGTGATCTTTCTTGGACTTAATTTTTTTTTCTAAGTTGAACACTATAGGGGAGGGGTGTCAAACTCATTTTTTATGAGGACTGAGTCTGACATAAATGAGACCTTGTCGGGCTGGGCCTTGGGTGTCATACAATGGAATCCCAGGTCACAGAGATATAAAGTTTATAAAAGACACAAACACAAATACATATGTTATAGAATCACAGAATGATAGAGTTGGAAGGGGACTCCAGGGTCGTCTAGTCCATTGGCTCCATGCACAATGCAGGAAATTTACATATACCTCCCCCCACACCCATGACTCCTGCTTTTTATTTTAAACACAAACTTGCTTAAAACATTTAACACTCATGCAGTATTTTGTTGCTTATGCCCTCATGCTGACTACACTGGGGAATCTACATAACTAGAGTGTTTGTCTACAAAACCAGAGTCTTCCTCAGAAAAATAACGAGAACCCTGATGAGGCAGTGCATTAATAGAGAGACAGCAATGTATAGTGGTCAGACTATTATTTGGGCGGCTTAGGTTCAAAATACCCAGTGTATAAAAGGAAATGTGCTGGGTGAACTTGGTTTGGACAGACACTCTCAGCCTAACCCACCTCTATGGCTTGCTTCATACACAGAGAAAGAGACATTCAGTAGCAAGGCTAGGGGGAGGAGGAGGCACTCAAAACTGCAGTATAACAAGCCCAAGAAAGACACAGGAACAAAACACAGCCCATATCTTGAAAGAAATGTTTTTAGATGCCAGTGGACTCAAAACTTAGGTGCCAGTGTAATGGACACAAAGCACACACAGAGATGCCTTGGAAGGGAAGAGGAAGGTGGGAGGACGGGGGGAAGCCAGAGCCGGCTCATACCTGCATGTAAATGTCTTCTTTAGTGCTGGTGGACTCAAAACTTAGTTTCCCCCTCTCTCTCTTTCACACATATACACGCACAAACACAAGCCCGGGAAGGAAAGGAAAGGGGGCGGGGAACAAGAGGAGGAAGCAGAGCCCACTCATATCTGCAAGTAAGTGTCTGCTTTAGTGCTGGTGGACTCAAAACTTAGCCCCCTCCCCCATACAGACACAGAGAGAGAGATGCCGGAAAGGGAAAGAGGCAGGTGGGGGAGGGGAGGAAGTAGCAGAGCCCACTCATATCTGCAAGTAAATGTCTTCTTTAATGTCAGTGTACTCAAAACTTAGCTTCACACAAACAGAGAGGTACAGTGCAGGGAAGAGGCAGGCGGGGCAGAAAGGGGGTGGGGATAGGAAGCAGAGCCAAAAGTTGTTCTCACCGCTGCACAGGGAGTAAGACAAAACCATGTCTGGGCAGTTGCTTTCTGGGCCTTGGGCCCCTCCAGTCTTCACTGTCCGGCAGAGCAGCATTAGGCTCTGTGCCCCGTTCCCTCCCTTTGGGGGGGGAGTGCGGGGGCTGTTCTTTCCACAGGCCAGATTGAGGGCATCTGCGGGCCAATTTTGACTTGTGGGCTGGACGTTTGACACCCCTGCAATAGGGCTCAACCAATGTAGCATTTCAGTGCTGTAGAGGCACCACTGAGATGATACTATATTGATACAAGGTTACCTGGAAATAAGAGGAGAGAAGTAGTGGTGAGACGGCAGTGGGTGCTCAGGGCATCAGTGATTTGTGTGACAGAAGTTGCTAACCTAAGAAGGTGTCTGTAGCAAACATCCTCATGTTCACCCATCCACACAGCTCATCCATGCCCAGATGCGATTGGTTGGCAAGTTATTTGTTGCTAAGTGGATCTCATGTATACATCTCAGGGGGGCAAACTTCTTGTCTTTGTGGGTTGAAGTTGGCAAGGGGTTTGTGTAATTATCTGTGAGGCTAGTCTTGTTGGTCAGCTGCAAGAAGGATGAGTGGGATAGCTTAGAAGAAACAGGAAACTATTAAACTACTTGCATTTGGGAGGAAGAGACAATCCAGCAAGCCTGTGATCCTCGCACAGGAATGATAACTGTTATCTACTTATAGCCATACTATAAGTAGACACTTGAGGAATGCCACACATTGTGGTAGCTCATAATTCACAGTCTGGTAATTCACCAGCCACATGTCCCTGTTATAGGGAGTTACACAGTATCCTGAATGGAGATGGTAGCGTGAAGTCCAAGAGATTGGCATGCAGCATCATCTTCAAAGATGACAAGCCAGCCTTTTCAGTTCATTGTGAGGTATTTTAGCAAGAATCATTTTGCGATGAGGCTCTGACAACAGTGAACTTGGAGGACATCTGCCCCTGGGAAGTCATGTATGCATTTTTCAACTGTGGGAGCATTCTGAAGGGTTTTTGTTTGTCTTTTCCAACAGAGTATTAAAACCAAAGGTGCTGCATCATTAGCACACTGTCATTTGTTGCACAGCATATCATACCTGGTGATAGTAGATGTTCCACAGATTGTCCATGATGGGGAGGAGTAGGAGCAAAGCAATTTATGAAGTTTAATGTGCTTTGCGTGGGGTTATGTGCATATGCTATTGCTTCATGTCTTACTGAGGGGTGCAGTGTAATGACAGAATGAAAGTCGTGAGATAGTCGCCCTGCTTCCTACAGCCAATAGGCTATGTGTGAGGTTGAAGCAGGGAGGAGGAAGTACACTTCCAAATGTAGTGTGCATGTTTAAGTTTGCATAGTCTTGTTCATGAAGTGTGCATGCACATGAAAGCTTATACCCTGAATTAAATTTTGTTAGTCTTAAAGGTGCCACTGGACTTAAATTTAGTTCTACATAGTCCATGATATGCTGACTGTCTGGATTCTCATTCATGGCCTTATTTCAATACGTTACCCACCAAATACAGTTGTTGCAGTATCTGTTTGGATAGTTAAATCAGAGTAATAAAGATTAGTTGATGGTACAGACAGAAGTGAACAAAAAAAAAACTAGCATTCTACCACTGTAAGTTTAAAGTTTAAAGCCTAAACTACAACTCCGTAAAGAAAGCAATACATGTAATACAAGATTATGCAAACTTAAATATGCACACTACATTCCTGTGTGCATCAGGTTTGGAAGTGTACTGCCTTTACAACCACTATCCCCCTCCCCGATGATGCCTCTATAGCGCTGAAGTGATATATTGATTTAGTGTTATAGCACTCAACTTAGAATGTTAAGGAAAAGTCCAGGCAATGTTAAGGAAATGTTAAGGAAAAGTCCAGCAAAAAAAGGGCAGCGAGGGGTGGGATAGCACTGTTTGAAATGATAATAGTACTTTATTAATGGAAGGACATTCACTGTATGAAATCCCTGTCTCTGTATCTATTTACTCAAAATCAAACCAATGACAAATAACATCCTATTTGTTTATTGGGACTTTTATTCCTCCCTACCCCATAAGCGAGCTCAGAGTAGCTTACATCATAATACGCAATAAAACAATTCCATAAGAACATAAGCACATTAAAACTGATTCTAACAGAGTTAAAATTTAAGAAACCAATTTAAAATACCTGATGGCAGTTTTGTTCTAGTACATTCTAGACCCATGCCAGGTAGGGGCAATGGAGCACTTTGGTGGAAGTTTAGAACAGTAATGTGAAAGGGGCTTTAGACATTATATTAATGCATAAAGTGGATTATGAAAACTAGAGAACAATGCAGTAAAAACAAAGAATTCTTAGAATAAATAAATCCATATAATAAAATATACATAAACTACAGCCTCTAATTCTTTATTCAAGCACTCCCCTGAACAATCCCAATTTTACTAGAGCCCTGTTCTTTTTGTAAAACTGCTCTGAACAATTATGTTTTACACATTCTGTGGTATGATAGAAATGTGGGAGCTTTTCTGACTTAAGTGGTTAATAATAGTATTGTCTTTTTTGCAGGCAACCTGAAGCAAAGTAATTTCCATGGGAAACTTGGTGTTCTGCTTGGAACCATGTTCTGTGCTGTGCAAATGATCTCAGAATCTTATCTGTGCCAATGCAAACATCACCAAATTATGAGTCAGTCACCACTCCCCCCTACAACAGAGCCAAGAGGTTGGATAATAAATGACAAATCTGTTGGCCATTTTTAGTATTGCTGTAGCTACGGTTGACGATACTATGTCAAGAATTATTCTAAACCTTCACAGAATACAAACAACAATATTTTAATGTCAATATAACATACACTATTTTAATGTTTTTAAATGATGAGTTTTGCTCAGTTTTGGTCCAATTTTGCTCAGAAGTATTATGTGGAAATAACAAGGTGTAGTGCTAGACCACACTAGATACACAGTTGTTCAGAATTCAGAGTACTGGACAGAAGATACTTGGAGACTAGCACTGCTTATCACCTCTATACTACTTACTCAGCCAGTGTGTTTTTAAAGCAGGAGATGATTACAAGGACCCTTTTGCTTTTCCTTGCTGTCTTATCCAAAGAAAACTTTGATAGTACAACAGATGCTCTGGGCCCCCATTTTTTTTTAAAAGGAGGTAAAGATCTGAGTTAGGAAACAGTGATCACATTCAATAAATAAAACTGTAGTTAGCACGAATGCAGTTCTCCATATTGCTCACACATCCTTCTTTGCTTTCACTTTCCATTATTTGAATAGCATAATTGAAGGTTTTATGATTTAGGGAGCCTTGAATCAAGCAACAGTTTGCCATGCCATCTGAATGCTGGTAGTTCTTACTCTGAGGGTTTCTTTCAAGGTAAGTCCAATGTTTCCTTAAAATTCTGCCCACAAACCATCTGGTAGTTGAAGAAGTAAGCAGTGACTCACGAAAGTTCATACTCTGCCATAATTTTTTCCTTTAAGGTGCCACTGGACTCTTGCTCTTTTCTGTTCCCACAGACCAGGAATTTAAACTGGCATTAACTGAGGTTTAGCATCCTTGTGTTATTTCTCGCTAGCATTGTTCTGCCCCCAGGCTTCTGTCCACTGCCCCCCCTCATCTTGGCTCAAGCAATCAATCTACCAGTTGCTATGTAGTGCATTTCGACATGTGGCTCCCTCCAGTTCCCCTCATGGCTTCTTAATCCTTAGAAGACAGCATCACAAAACCACAAGAGGAACTGGAGGGAGACATGCATCAAAATGTACACACATAGCAACTGGTGGGGAATCAATCACTTGCACTGGGGAAAATAGAAGCCTGGAGGCAGAGCAATGCTAGTGAGAAATCGGTACCTGTTTATGAGAGGGGAAACAAACTCTAATTTTTCTAATCATCTGCGTTCAGCTGTCACAGCAAATTGAAGCTTGAGCAAAGGCTTCTGCCAAAACCAGAAAGCATCCACTCATGCTGTGTATGAGGAAAGAAGGGTGGGAATGCCTAAGCAAGCCTGTCACAGACAAACAGAGGTTTCTTATTACACGGGTCTTTGTGCCTTTACTACTATGGATCTGTGTGTATCTTTAGGATAAAATTCTTTTTAAAAGAAAATATTCCATATACATACATGTGAAGCAGCCTTATACAAGATTAGATGGTCCAGCAAAGTCAGTATCGTCCACACACACTAGCAGTGGATCTCCAGGTGAAGGTCTTTGACAACACCCACACCTTAATCCTTAACTTGACATGCCAGGGATTGAGCCTAGGAGACTCTGCATGTCAATTTATTTATTTATTTATTTATTACTTTGCATTTATATCCCGCCCTCTCCGCAAGCGGACTCAGGGCGGCTTACAGTATCATAAAAACAATCATTCCATAAAACATATAAAACCATAATACATTTATCAGTTTAAAACTATTACGCTATCTCGATCCAGTCTGGCGGTATTGGGTTCTGACTATGACCACCAGCTTCTGTAGGATGTCCGGTGGCAGCTCATTTTCAGTCAACCAGAAATGCCTGTCTAAACAGTTCGGTCTTAACAGTTCGGTCTTACAGGCCCTGCGGAACGCCGACAGATCCCGCAGGGCCCTTATAGCTTCTGGGAGGGTGTTCCAGAGTTCTGGTGCTGCCACCGAGAAGGCCCTAGATCTTGTTGCACATAGTCTGGCTTCTTTTGGGCCAGGGGCAGACAGCAGATTTTTTGTCCCTGATCGCAGTGCTCTCTGGGGGATATATGGGGAAAGGCGGTCCCGTAGATAGGCAGGTCCCTGACCATAAAGGGCTTTAAAGGTTAATACCAACACCTTGAAGCGAACTCGGAACACAACAGGCAACCAGTGCAGCTCTCTCAGCACTGGCTGAATGTGCCCCCGTCATGGTAGCCCCATTAACAGCCGCGCCGCAGCGTTCTGCACTAGTTGTAGTCTCCAGGTTAGCGTCAGGGGTAGCCCCATGTAGAGAGCATTACAGTGATCTATTCTTGAGGTGAGCCTCAAACAGAGGCTGAGCCATGTCCTCTCCCATGATTGAAAGTAATTGGGCAAGATACATTAATACTTCAAAGCACTCTGTTCTTCAGAAAAGAATGGGTATAAGCAAATGTATGTGTGGAAGAGGAGCTTCCCCAGGTATGTGCTATCTGTATGCAATACTGTTGCTGACACAGCCCTGTATCTCTGAAGGACTTGTTATGGTTTTCTGTCTGTAAAGACTTGAAAGTTGTTTGGCTGCTATGTCTCATTAGGCTTAATTGTGGACAATCAAAAACCCAATAAAGGTTGGATTGTCAAGATAAAACTGAGTCTTGATTACCTGACTACCAATTACCTATGCATAAAAAGATCAACGCATTCAGTTCTGCACAGTGCTGAAGCAAATAGTGAGATGGTATATTCAGAATGTCTAAAATTACTATAGATTTAGAGAATAACTGATCATTGTTTTGCCTTTATTGGTTAATAAATTATTTCTCCCTACATTTTACAAGTTATTTTTCTCTGTGTTTTGTTAATGTATTTTGCAATGCTTTATGGATCATGCACCATTCTGATTCTGATATAAATTTTAAAGAAAACTTGTTTTATCTTTGCCCATCACCTTGAATCTACTTTATTATTCTCATCTATAATTTAGTTTGTGGGTTCACCCACACTAAGTGCTTTTTAAGAAAGAGGAAGGCAGAGTCCCTGCAATGCAGAGTACAATCTCCTGATATTTGGAAACATAGCAGCTGGCTATAACCACTATCTGCAGGCGTCACCCAAGAAATCTTTCTACCTGGAATGATTTTTGTTGCAATCCCCTACACACAAACCTTTTTGGTCTCTAAGGTGCTACTGTACTTTTGAATTTTCCACAAATGCATTTCATGAAATTTTAACTTTACTGTTCACACAGTTCCCCCTCTGCATCTGTGTAACTGTAGCTGCTTACTGACTATTCACTTCATGTAGCTAGCTGATGAAACAGGTTTTAGTTATGAAGTTTATACTCCAACTGGCCTGTTAGTCTTTAAGATAGCACAAGACTCCATTTTGGTTTTGCTTCAACAGATTAATACAACTACTCTGGAATTTTTTGTTTTTTGAAATTAGTTACTTAATTTGTACCAAAATTTCACCAAGTCTTAGTCCAGGACTTGTAACAAGACTTCACCAGTTCTCGGTCAATACTAAGGCTGAATGGAAAGACAATATTGCTGAACATGCAGAAGTAAACTGGCTCTGGTGTGGTGGCATATACATTTTCCTTTTTAAAAAACGTAGAGTGCCTTTCCCCATTGAATAATTGCAGCCTCCTGCTTCCTCAAATACTTGATTCAGAATTTACACAGGCAATTTCATTTTTAAAAAAGTGTTGATTTTGATGCCTCAATTAATTTAAGTATTATATATATATTTTAAAGGCCTTTCCTTATTCAAAGTTCTCCATTTGCCATCCCTAGAAGCTTCTGCATAGCTTCCTCAATCCAAATGGGATGGAATTGGAAGTAAATGCATTTAATCTGTATCTAACTTTTAGGCTTTTGGGACAAAGGGTTTTTTGGGGGATGGCGGGGCAAGAATCAAGAAATTCATTTAGCCCACATGGACTCAAGGGAGGCAACACATTTATAAAAGCTGCATAACTTTTTATTTAAAAATAAATAAAAAGACACATTTAAAACCATATTGTTAATATAATCCATTGCTTACCTTTGTCCCAGAGTTCTTGCCTAGGTTGCTCTGACTTTGGAAAGCTTAAAAAGAAAGTTTCTGGAAAAGTGCTATTGGGAATTTCTCTCTACATGTCCTTGTTGCTCAATTGCATTGATGAAATTGAAAGAGGACACTTCAGTTTTAGGAACTGAGATGAAACCAAAAGAGACGTAAATATGCATGTGAGCTGTGGGGGGATTAAAACGGCTTTCAGAATCATTGTTATCTGCAGGATATCTTAATAATTGGGGAAGGAGTGGCAGAAGAATTAAATTTGGGGGTTTTTTCCTGGAAGAGATGAAACAATGTAGCTAATGCAGCTGGGTTTTTTTTAAAAAAATTCTTCTGCCACTGTTTAATCTTAGTAATTGGGGAAGGAGATTTAAGTAACTAAAAGTTAAGAAGTAAAAAGATATCAAAGAGATAATGAGAAGCTATGACTTGGATGACCCAAGCTTCCTCAATCTTTTTTTCCCCCATTCTCTTTTTTTAAATTAAACTTAAAAAAAAAAATGATATACAAGTGCAGTCAAATATTCACAAAATCTTAATCCTTTAAATCCCCCCTCCCCTCCCCTCCCCTCCCCAGACAAAAACCTATAATAACACATCTATACCATTATCCTAGGATCAGATCTTGGAAGCTAAGCAGGGTCAGCTCTGGTTAGTATTTGGATGGGACACCACAAAGGAAGTCTGAGGTCACTATGCACAGTCAGGGGATGACTTTTTGCTTTGAAAACCCCATGGGGACCTGGCTTAACAGCTCTCAGCAGGTAAGCAGGGTCAGTTCTGGGTAGCATTGGATAGGAGACCGCCAAGGAATAACGGTAACTACACAGAGACAGGCAGTGCATTTAACCTGTAAATCAATGGCAAACCACCTTTGAATGTCTCTTGCTTGAAAACCCTACAGGGTAGCCATAAGTTGCAATGTCATGGCACTTTCTGCCACCACTTACTGGGAGCTGGTTCAGCTACACTGGCATAAGCAGAAGTCTTCATTGCTTTACTATGTAACACATGTAAGAAGTCTCTTGCTGGGCTGACAAAGTGACATATCAACATATATTACCAGATGTGGAGACAGAGTTCTCCATACTTGTCTCCAAGACCTCTTGCAGTCTTTTCTGTTGGAAATTCTAGGATGGTACTGAAATCCCTGCAAATACCTTGTAAACTGTGATTTATTCAGTTTTTCATATTATATATTACATGGATATGGATATTGCTCAGCCTTCTTTGTGTGCAATGACTTGTATAGGAACATAATCTTATGTTGTATCTTTGCTTATGTTTTAATTCTTATTGGTGATTAGTGCTGTTTATTCATGGTGATTTTTTTCCCTATGGAGAAATAGACTTGATTCAGATGGTATAAATTCTGATGGTGCTAGGGGTCCAAAGCTGGTCTGAGGTACTCAGTTTGCTGTAGGAGAGGTTGTCATAAATTTCCCCTTTGACCTGTCTAGCTCCTCTGCACAGCAGTTGTTGCTCAGGAGTCCTGTGGAGGCTCTGGTATACAGGCCCAGTGCGTGGGCCTGTGCCTGCTGCCGCCTCCCCACACTTGCCTGTCGCCTCCCCCGCTCGCCCATCGCCTCCCTGCACTTGCCCGCTGCAATGTTTTAAAGGCGCCTGTCCATCTTCACTTGAAGGCAGTCAGGCATCTTTAAAACACAGCACTCTTCAAAGAGTGCAATGTTTTAAAGGCACCCATCCGCTTTCACTTAAGGTGGTCGGGCATCTTTCTCAAATTTTTATTATAGACTCATTACAATTACTACCTGTTCCAACAGGTAGGTGTACCATAATAACAAATAAAAAAACAACGCAACTTAAAAATATCTCATATGTTACCATTCCACACCACTTTATATATATATATATATATATATATATATATATATATATATATATATATATATATATATATATATATATATATATATATATATATATATATATATATATATATATATATATATATATATATATATATATATATATATATATATATATGTCTATTTATATTTTCTATTTTTTTATAGCAGAGGAATAATTAAGCTTAACAATGCTGCTTTCCCTAACAGATTTTTAAAACTTAATACCACAAGCATTCAATATAACTTCTTATTTTCCTTCTTCTTCTATATCTTGATTATTCCTTCTACTCTCAAAAAAAAAATCCATAAAGAATAAATTCTAACTATATATCTCAGTCCCTGGAGACCTTAACATTTAAGGTCAAGAAGAAACTCTTCTCTCTTCACCTGGACTGAATAAAACAAGGAGGGATGTTACCCAGGTGCTCTCACCAGCTGACCCCACCCAGCCTTTAATTCTGAAAGAAAAAACAATAAATATAAATTATAAGTTTCTTCAGCTTTTCCCTTTTCTTGTTGCTTCAGTGTCTTTTAAATAGAGTCCATATTTTCTTCCAGATTGACATGAACTTCCTCAGTACACGCACGGGTTGTCCTTGGAGGAACGAGAGGAGAGCATTCCTTTCTCTTATTAACTCTTGATGTAGGAGAGGAGGAAATTAATTTAGAGAGTAGTATCTCACCCGAGGCTGCGTCATAAGCTGTAAACGAAGTGGAGCCTTTTTGGACACATAGTTTGCCTGATTGTAGCCATTTATATTTAATTTTTAAGTCCCGCAATTTGGCAGTTGTGTCCTTAAGGTGTCTTCTGATTCTTAAAAATTCAGGAGGAAGATCCGGAAAGACCTGAATCTTTAACCCCTGGTAGTCCAAGCCTTCTCTCTCCCTAGCCTCTGCAAAGACTCTTTGCCTCATTCTATAATCCTTGAACTGCACCACAATATCTCTGGTATAAGACGAATTGTCTTCACATACCTTGCCAACACGATATGCTTTCTGAATGAGTGGGAGAATTTCGACTTCCAGGTGGGTTACTTCAGCAAGCCAATTTGCCATGAATATATATAAGTCCATTTCAGCTTCCACATCCGATTTAAAACCTCTAAATTTTAAGCACAGCTCCCGGCTACGAAAGTCCATTGTTAAAACTCGTTCCCTCGTCCATACATCCGAAGTCGTCTCTTGAGCTTTTTTTAACGCTTCTTGTGCGGTCTGGATTGCCTGTTTACAAAAATTCTCTAATTCATCCAGACGCTGACACATTGGTTGAAGCATAGAAGTTATGTCCTCTCGTATTTCTTGTCTTAATTTAGACATAGCTTGAGACAATAAATTCACAGTGAGAGGGCTATCTTCAGTTTCTGGTTCCTCATCTCTCCCCAACCTTGCGTGGGAGGTGGACGGCTGTTCCAAGAAATTAGTTAAAGGCTGAAAGCTTTTTTCCTTCTGCTTGGTTTTCCCCCCCCCTCTCGGAGGCATCTTTCAAAAGTTCAAAAAATATAGTTAAAGGGGTGAAAAAAGATATAACTTTGGAGACAGCTGGGAGAGCGTTAGGCAAAAGCTCCTGACCGGATATTGGTCAGAGCCACTCCCTGGTCGGGCATCTTTAAAACACAGCGCTCTTTGGAGAGCGCAATATTTTAAAGACGCCTGTCTGCTTTCAGCTTGAAAGCGGTCGGGCGCCTTTAAAACACCGCGCTTTCTGAAAAGTGCAATGTTTTAAAGGCGTCCGGCCGTTTTCAAGCCGAAATCTGCCAGCTGCCTTTTAGAAACTGCTCTTTGGAGGCTTCCTTGGAAGCCTCCAAAGAGTGTAGTACAGGGGGAAAGTGGCAGGGCGGCAGCACTTTCGTGCACCGCCCACCGTTCCTGAGTCCCCCTCATGATGATGTCACTTTTAGTGATATCATTGTGGCACCCCACAAAGGGAGCTGAATGTGGGGAGGCATGGCACAGGGATCTGCCTCTAGCGGCAGAACCCTTAGCACCAGTCCTGCTGGCATATCAGCTGGTCTGTGTGCAAATGGTAGAAACTTCCCATGTGATCCTAGAATCTGCATGTTATGTCTTGCATTTCAGTCTTGATGTTACAACACAGCGAACGCTACAGAGGCAACCAGAAAAAGCCCACTGGTCCCCGGATGTAGCTCGCTAATATGCCCCGCCAATCAAGATCTGTGGCGGGAAGTTTAACTGGCTAGGATTGGACCTGGCCAGACAGAGTGTTGTTCCGGGGTATGTATATAACCAGGGCCCGGCCTGCGTTTCTCTCTCTTGTGATGTACTCGCCAATAAAGTATGTTGCCTTCAACACGTCTCGTCACTCAGTACATTACAGTGGCGATGAGGATGGGATGCTAGCCAGGTAACTCCCCAAGCGGGAATTCGCTGACCTGGCCGGAGACAAGGAAGACATGCAGTCTAGGGAGACTGAAGCGCCCACCGCCACCATGGCTAACCTGAGTGTGACGACGAGCCACATTTCAGAGTTCAACCCCACCAACCCCGATAGTTGGGAGACCTACATGGAGCGGGTCGACTGCTATCTACGAGCGAACATGATCACGGATGACAGCTGCAAGAGAGATGTGCTCCTGAGTGTCTGCGGGGAGGCCACATTCGAGATCGCAAAGGGTCTCTCGGCCCCTGCGAAGATCACGGAGAAAACGTACGAGGAGACCGGGCACTTCTTGCCCCAGCCCTCCATCATCGCCCGTCGATTTCTCTTCCACAAGAGGGATCAAGGGGCGGGAGAGACAGCCACAGTCTACCTGGCCGCCCTCCGCCAACTTGCAGGGAACCGCAGCTTCGACAAGCTGGATGAAGCCCTGAGGGATCGATTCGTCTGGGGGCTCCGAGATGAAATACTGCAGCAAAAGCTCTTCGCAAAGGAGGAGCTCACCCTTCAACTTGCCTTCAATGAAGCCACCGCGTTCGAGAGAGCCACCAAAGCTTTCCACAACCTGCGAGCAGAAGCCGTCCACCAAGAGGAGATGGCGCTGGGCAACCCAGAGGAGGAGAAGGCACAACAGCTCTGTCGCCAACCAGGAATGGGGCCGAGAGCGACCAATCAGCCACGAGAGACCAGCCAACACCAAGTGTGCCAGCTGTGGGGATCCACACGAGTGACGGGACTGCTCCTATCGCAGAGCATAATGGATTCTCTTCTCAAAGGGATTCCCGGGGTGCAACCGTTTTTCAACGACGTTTTGATCGTCGTCCCGGACGCTGAGGAGTTCAGCAGCTGTCTGTGTGAGGTACTCTGCCGTTTTCAGGCGGCAGGACTGAAAGTAAAGCGGGAGAAGTGTTCCCTCGGGGTGTCGAGGGTGGAGTTCTTTGGGTTTGCAGTAGACGCCGCGGGCATCCACCTGACAGCCAACAAGACCAGGGCTATTGTCCACGCCCCGGCCCCCACGTGCAAGACGGAGTTACAAAGTTTCTTGGGACTATTAAATTTCTATCATTCATTTTTGCCCCACAAAGCAGCCATCACAGAACCCCTTCATAGGCTCCTAGATAAAAACGCTCCATGGGTCTGGGGAAAGAAGCAGGCCGCTGCTTTTCAGGCAGTCAAGGACCTACTAGTTTCCAATGAGGTGCTCCACCATTTTGACGAATCCTTAACAGTGATTCTGGCTTGCGATGCTTCCCCGTACGGGGTGGGCGCTGTCCTTGGGCACCAACTCCCGGATGGGAGGGAGGTTCCCGTGGCCTATTATTTGAGGACTCTGACCCCCGCCGAGCACAATTATGCCCAGATAGACAAGGAGGCCTTGGCGATCAGGGCGGGTGTGCATAAATTCTATGATTATCTGTACAGTAGGCGTTTCACGATCACCACGGACAATAAGCCACTACTGGGCCTCCTCGCCCCAGACTGCCAGACGCCGCAAATTCTGTCACAGCACGTCCTGCGGTGGAATCAGTTCCTCAATTCATACACATATGCCCTGGTCCACTGCCCTGGCAAAGCTATGGGATACGCTGATGCCCTCAGCCACCTGCCGCTGCCCTCTATGGACCCAGCCCCGGCCCACTATGTGATGCTGATAAGGACTCTACTGGAAAGGCCCCTCCACGCCACCGAGGTAGCTAAGGCCAAGGGTAGAGACCGCATCCTCGCCCGTGTTTTAGACTGGGTGGGAAGGGGATGGCCCGTGGGCAAACAACGCAGAATTAAGGCCATTTGCATCACGCAGAGAACTGTCCATGCACAAGGGGTGCCTTCTCTGGGGAAGGAGGGTGGTGGTTCCCCCCCATATTGCGGAAAGAAGTGCTTGAAGCCCTACATGAAACACATCCGGGAATAGTGCAGAACAACAACAACAACATTTTATTTATATCCTGCCCTCCCCACCGAAGCAGGCTCAGGGCAGCTAACAGCATCAAATACAGTAAATTATACAATAAATATTTAAAAACTAACTAATTTAAACATTTTAATTTAAAATTTCTAAAATTAACATTCTGGTGCTATTTCAGCATGATGGTGAAAGTCATTTAGGCGAGTCCCTCTGTCATTTTAATCGGTGAAGGCCATCTCAAAAAGGATGGTCTTGCAGGCCCTGCAAAACTGTTCAAAGTCCCGCAGGGCCCACACTTCTTCCGGGAGCTGGTTCCATAGGTGCGGGACTGCAATAGAAAAGGCCCGCATGTGAGTGCTCTGCAGTTTTGCCTCCTTCGGCCCGGGGATGGTCAGTTGGTTCTTCCCTGCTGACCTCAGTGCTCTCTGGGGTTCATATGGGGAAAGAAGGTCCCTCCTGTAGGCAGGTCCTCAGCCATATAGGGCTTTGAAGGTAATAACCAGCACTTTGTAATGAATCCGGTATATAACTGGCAACCAGTGCAGTCCGCGCAGCCCTGGCTGTATGTGCTCCCATTTTGGGAGCCCCAATAGCAGCCTAGCCGCCGTGTTCTGCACCAACTGCAGCTTCCGGGTTCGGCACAGAGGCAGCCCCATGTAGAGGGCATTACAGTAATCCAATCTCAAGGTGACTGTTGCATGAATCACTGTTGCTAGGTCCTGATGCTCTAGGAAGGGGGCCAACTGCCTTGCCCGCCTTAGATGAAAGAAGGCTGACTTAGCAGTGGCTGCTATCTGGGCCTCCATTGATAGTGAAGGCTCCAGTAGAACTCCCAAGCTCCTGACCCGGTGCTCCGCTTTAAGCGGCACCCCGTCAAAAACAGGAAGAAGTATTTCCCTCCCCACAGCGCCCCGACCCACGCAAAGGACCTCTATCTTCGTCGGATTCAGCTTCAACCCACTCAGCCTTAGCCAAGTTGCCACAGCCTGCAGTGCCAGGTCTAAATTCCCTGGGACGCAGTCAGGCCGGCCATCCATTAGCAGATAGACCTAATGGTGACACCCAAGCCCGTGCCTCTGGGCAATCTGGGTAAGGGGGCGCATATAGATATTAAATAGCATTGGGTAGAGAACTGCTCCCTGAGGCACTCCACAATCTAGTGTGCGCCTCTGGGACAGCTCACCCCCGATTGCCACCCTCTGTCCCCAGCCCTCGAGGAAGAAGGAGAGCCATTGTAAAGCTGACCCCCTATCCCCTACGTCGGCGAGGCAGCAGGTCAGTAGCTGATGGTCGACCGTGTTGAATGCAGCCGACAGATCTAACAGCATCAGCACCACGAGAAAGTAGAGAAAGAAGTACTTTTCTCCCTTTCTCACAATACAAGAACTCGTGGGCATTCGATGAAATTGCTGAGCAGACAGGTTAAGACGGATAAAAGGAAGTACTTCTTCACCCAAAGGGTGATTAACATGTGGAATTCACTGCCACAGGAGGTGGTGGCGGCCACAAGTATAGCCACCTTCAAGAGGGGTTTAGATAAAAATATGGAGCACAGGTCCATCAGTGGCTATTAGCCACAGTGTATGGAGCACAGGTCCATCAGTGGCTATTAGCCACAGTGTATGGAGCACAGGTCCATCAGTGGCTATTAGCCACAGTGTATGTGTGTATATAACATTTTTTGCCACTGTGTGACACAGAGTGTTGGACTTGATGGGCCGTTGGCCTGATCCAACATGGCTTCTCTTATGTTCTTATGTTCTTACGATGCCACCTCGATCCAGATGCCGCTGGAGGTCGTCTGCCAAGGCGACCAGTACTGTCTCTGTCCTGTGACCTGGACAAAAGCCGGACTGGCAGGGGGTCTAGGATGGAAACGTCATCCAGAAAACTCTGCAACTGCAACACCACTGCCCTCTCAATAATTTTACCTAAGAATGGTAAATTAGAGACTGGTCGGTAGTTTGCCAATTCGGCCGGATCTGCTGTACTTTTTTTCAGGAGGGGGCGGACCACAGCCTCTTTCAAGGGTGTTGGAAAGCACCCCTTCAGGAGGGATCTATTTATGATGTCCCGTAAAGGACATCTAAGCTCCCTCAGGCAAGATTTAATTAGCCAAGAGGGACACGGGTCCAGATCGCAAGTTGTTGGGCGTGCAGAGGAGAGAATTCCATCAACTTCCTTCAGGCTGAGTGGGTCGAAGTGATCTAGAACTAAACCAGAAGACAGGCATGGAGCCTCCAGTTCATGTACTGTATCCAATGTGATGGGCAAGTCCTGGCGGAGCAACGTGATCTTATGTGCAAAAAATTTCGCAAAAGCCTCACAGCCTATTTCTAATTCTCTCACTTTTGGTCTGCCTTGAGACAGTGTAGTTAAGTTTCCAATTATTCTATACAATTGTGCCGGGCGCGAGTTTGCAGACACAATCCTGGCCGCAAAGTAATCTTTCTTTGCGGCCTTGACTGCCATCTCATAAGACCTCATAAACGTTCTATAGGATGTTCTTGTCGCTTCGTCACGAGTGCGCCGCCACTGCCTTTCTAGCCGTCTGAGCCCTTGTTTCAGCTGACGTAGCTCCAGGGTGTACCATGGAGCCAGCCTCACACGAGGGCGCAGAGGGCGTCGAGGTGCGATCTCATTGATCGCCCTGGATAGCCGATCTTGCCATGTCTCAACCAGGATGTCAAGGGAGTTGCCAGGGGGCCAGGGATCCTGTAGAGCCATTTGGAACTGTTCCGGGTCCATCAGGCTGCACGGGTGAGCCAAAATAGGCTCTCCGCCCATACAGGGTTGGGGCAGCGTCTCCATACGGGCCTTGAGGGCTAGGTGATCCGACCATGGTACCGCTCCCACCGCGATATTGTTCACCAGAATCCCGGATGCAAAGATCAAGTCTAACATGTGCCCTGCCTGATGCGTAGGAGTTGTAACAAATTGAGAGAGTCCCAGTGTCGCTTTGAAGACACTAGATCCATCGCCTGACTGGAGGCCACGTCGTCGGCATGGACATTGAAGCCACCCAGGTCCATAAGCCCTGGGTACTCCAACACCCAGACCACCACCGCCTCCATCAGGGATGGAAAGGCACTGGCTAGTGCGTTAGGCGGACGGTACACCAGCCAGATCGCCAACCCCTCTCCGACATCCCACGCCAGACCGGCACATTCAATACCATCGATCGTTGGGGCCGGGAGAGCCCGGAAGGAGTAACCCTCCCGTATGAATAACGCCACCCCTCCCCCCCGCCCGCTAATCCGTGATTGGTGAAAGACCGAGTAACCCGGGGGGGGTCATCTGGGAAAGAGCCACCGTCTCCCCCTCTCGCACACAGGTCTCGGTCACGCAAGCCATGAAGGCCCTGGCACGTAGCTGTATGGTGGCTGGGAATGGACGACGAGATTGAAGGGTGGGTTCGAAGGTGCCAACCCTGCCAAGAGTCCCGGCCTGATCAGCCCAGTGCCCCTGTGCACCGCTGGGAGTCCAATAGGAGGTCGTGGTCCCAGTTACACCTAGACTTTGCGGGGCCATACCAGGGCCAAATATTCTTTATTCTTGTAGATGCATACACCAAGTGGTTGGAAGTTATTCCTGAAGCTTCAACCTCCACTGTGGCGGCAGTCAGAGCCTTGCGTAGGGTCTTTTGCACGCATGGGATTCTCGATATCCTCATCATGGACAATGTGACCGCTTTCACATCCTGGAAATTCTGGGAGTTCTTGAATAGATACCTCATACAGCACATGAAGGCAACGCGTCTCGTCACTTAGTACATTACACTGCATGTTGCTTATTTTCCAAAGCATTGTCTGCAAAAGTCTCCCAGACATTAGCAGGACTAACTCCCAAGCAAGTTCAGAGTTGCCTGTTTTTAATACATTATTTTTCTTCTCATAAGATCTAATCAGTAAGAATACTACTATTACAAAGGAAAGGAAGTTCTTGTGATTCAGAGCCAACAAAAGGAAAAAGTATCAGCAGCTCTTGCTGCTCATGGCTTATGAGAGAGTTCTGGAAAGCTGATTTTGTGGTCAATTCCACACTGATGCAATTCTCTATTATTTAGTCAGTGGTGTTCTGGCTTTAGCTACATCCAGAATTACAGCAGAGGACCCATAGTTTGCACCAGTGAAATCATTACTCTCCCAGATTTTCCCATCTACATGGGGTGGTTGTGCTCTAACCATGTTTCTTCCTTCTCATACTGTTCATTGACTGCAGCAGCAGTATGCTTCTGTAATTTTTTTATGTGAACAAAGAAAAGTTGAGTTTTTTATACCCTGCTGTTCTCTAACTTAAGAAGTCTTGAAGTGGTTTGCAATCTCCTCTTCCTCTCCCTACAAAAGATACTTTGTGAGGTAGGTGGGGCTGAGTTCTCAGAGAGCTGTGACTGGTCCAAGGTCACACAGCAGTTTACACACAGAGGAGTGAGGAATCAAATCCGGTTCTCCAGATTAGAGTCCACTGCTCTTATCCATTACACCTATTACCTACTATGACTTAGTGTCACCATGTCACTATTTTTCTGTCCCATTTAGCAACATATTCACAACCTTTACATTCAATTCCCAGGGAAAATCATATACAAATCCCTCCCCCAAGGTTGCACATCAGTTTGTTAGCTAGAAGCTTTAATTTTTTTCCTATCAAATTCAGATTTTTTTTTTGGAAACTACATGCTGATAAATGGTGATAACTTGTTACAGTCTAATTAATATCTTTAAAAGGCAGCTATAATAGCTGCTGCTGCTCTGCTTAGAGATAACAGAAGTTGCAATGAACAGGAAGGATCATTTGGAAGATGGATGGTTGCTTGTGGGCAGGCCCCCCAACAGCACCCTCCCTCAAACTGAACTGAATCAAAGCATATGTCATTAACACCACAGTAAAAAGCACAACGGATTGGCTCCTGGGACAATCAGAAGAGGGATGAGTAAAGAATAGCAGAACTGTGCATTGTTCTCAACATCATATGGAACCACCATTATGACTATATATACAAATGATGGCAGTAGAATAGTGTGGGACCAGCCTGTGGCTTCTTTTCCTGATGAACCAAATGTCAAAAGGTTTCTTAAATTTCTGTTTTTATTTCAAACACTCCCAACATTCAGTTACAGAAAATAACTGGACACATGGACCAATTTCGCACTAGAGTTTTAATCCTGGTTTAACTCTGTCCTCAAACTGACCTTCAACAGTAGAATCATAGAAGCAGAGAAACCAACTTTATGACTCTATGATTCTATGGTTTTAGTGTAGAAAGTCAGTTTGGGGACAGAGTTAAACCAGGATTAAAGCTCCAGTGGGAAATTGGTCATGGTGATATGGAATAACCAGGGCTTTTTTTTTTTTAGCAGGAACACATAGGAATGCAGTTCTGGCTAGCTTGGTGTCAGGGGTGTGGCCTAATATGTAAATAAGTTCCTGCTGCGCATTTTCTACAAAAAAAGTCCTGTGTAAAATGAGGTTGCATTGGGGGTGTATCCTAATATGTAAATGAGTTGCTACTAGGCTTTTTCTATAAAAAAAGTCCTGTGTGGAACGAGGTTGTGTTGGGGGTGTGGCCTGATATGCAAATGTGTTCCTGCTGGGCTTTTTCTCCCAAAAAAGCTCTGGGAATAACCTTACAGTCCCTTCTTTCAAAAGATTGCCTAGCCTAACAGAGCTATAGGCACAAAACCCTGGGGTGTGACTGTTCACACATCAGTCTGGTAGCCTGCTACCAGCCCTTTTGACTGTTCCCACAGTTAGAAAACAAAGAGCAGATTACCAGCCATCCTGGGACTAAACAAGAAAGTCCTTCCTGCAAGATAGGCTTGCAGAGTGAGTTTCTCATGAAAGACAATTACAATGGCAGGTGGTTTGCCAGTCCAGGATCTGGATTTATACTGAAAACTATAAAAGCAAATAACCATAAAAAAGATTAAAATATATATTTTATTAAGGTGCAAGAATATTTTAAACAGGAACAAAAGACTGTGAGGAGAAAACAACAAAATTAGAGATTTAAAGCCTAACTAAAACTGTAATACATTGGTTCTAAGTCACAAGATATTACGCATTCTCAGATGGAACTTCTAACCCAAAGTGGGTCTACTCCAGAGTCATCCCAGGTCAGAGTTATTTGGCCCATGTAAGCAAGTATCCAAGATGGCTGAAAGTGAGCACGAAGGTGTCTATGTGGCTAGGTCTCAAATAGCCACCATCAAGCTGAGAATAGACTAGAATTTTACTGTTTTATGGAGTAAGGGTCCCTCATGTCTCAGTCATGAACCAATAGGGTCCCTTAGAGGTGACACTTAACCAGGGTGTTGAACCAATTGGGCTGAATAGATGACCTAAGCGGTGATCTAACCTGGAGGAAAGAACTAAACTAATCTGCAGAAGTCTTTTTCCCACCAGGACAAGAAATAGGCTTGCGTGATTTTCAAAATAGAAAACATTTATAGATTTTAAAAGTAGGTCATTATTACAAGATATCACAGGCAAAAGTAAACTTTATTGGTTTCAATATCTGCAATTCATTGCATTTGTTCCGGACACCAGCTATTTGTTATAGTATTACTAGACCATTGACAACATTTAAGACACTGATATTAGGGTTGCCAGACCCCAGTTGAAGGAGCAACCCAACAAGAGAACCATGGTAGTAGGTAGCAGGAAAATAAAGCACAAAGCTTCCGTCATTACCAACCTCAACAACTAAAGAAACAATATTATCAAAAACTTAGTATATTCTATATAACAAAGAACAGGCACAACTCAATTATTTAAAGAACAGAACATCCCAAAGTGGCCATCAGAAAATAAGTCCAATTTTTAAAGCAGTCCAATGCTGTTTCCTTCATTTTTAAAGCAGTCCGATGTAGCGCAGAAGAAGAATGATGAGTGATGTCCAAGTAGATTCAAATTTAACTCATAAGACAGCCAGCAGTCCAATTATTGTGACAAGGATGTACTATTGCCTTGTTTCACAATTGCTTCTTCAAACTTCAAGTACTCTATTTCAGATACAGGGGTATGAATGCCAAGCAATTCAAGTCTCCAAACTTCAAGTCACTGTAAGCAACTTAATGCATTAATGCTGTGTTTTGAGGTAGAGGCACCAAATTTGCAGCATAGCATCCGGTATCTCTCAAAACATTCTCAAAGTTTCAAAAAGATTGGGCCAGGGAGTCCAATTCTATGAGCCCCAAAAGAAAGTGCCCCTGTCCATTATTTTCAATGGAGGGAAGACATTTAGAAGGTGTGTGGTCCCTTTAACTATGATGGCCAGAACTACCTTTGGAGTTCAATTATACTTGTCACAATCTTGCTCCTGGCTCCACCCCCCAAAGTCCCCAGATATTTCTTGAATTGGATCTGGCAACCCTAACTGATATTGAATAGACATATTAACTGTAAAGGTATTATTTCAAATTCAAATAAATCCATTAAAGATAATTCTCCTTTGGTTCCCTTATTATTTTGAGAACTAGGAGAGAGAAATCAACAGCTTTCTTTCTGAGGATGACTAATTACCTATTTGGAAGATGCACCCTCTTAAATCAGCATCAACCAAAATTAAAGAACTAGCCTATAAAATTATGATCCAGTGGTATCTCATGTTCTCTCAGCTTCATCATATCAAGTCTATGGTGGAGAGCATGTGGTATCCCAGCTAATGTTCTGCACTGTTAGTGGTCAACTTATTTTGGCACAAGATTCTGACATAGAAACAGTCACAAAGTACAAAGTATCTTATGACCTCTTAATTGTCTTAGAAATCTTTGATACAGACTACCTCCCTATCCTGAAAAGGGAACTAATTTGCTGATGCAATTGGCTGCAAAATTTCTAATTGGCTCAAACCGGAGGGGGGGAATTAATATGCCTTCCATTGGGTGCTGGAATGAGAAGGTATGGAATCTCTTTAATCTTAGATAACGTACCTTCTCAATTTAAAGTTATAATTTGTCTTATTTTACTAATTTTCTAAATAGATGGCTGCCATTTTTTTAAATATATGGAGATAGGGGTACCATGAATAGGAGGTGTGCGTGAAAATATTGTATGATTTGAATTTATTAAGTACTTCTAATTTAATATATGATGTCTGAAAAAAGTATTGTTGCGTAATGGATTAGCTGTTGGAACATACAGTGATTGTATGTTTAATTTATTACTGTTGAAATGTTTTTTGATAAATTTAAGAGGTTTTTTTTAAAGACTTCCTTACAGGATATGAAAGCAGGTATAATGCCACCATTGTCAACTCAAATGCCAACTTTGCTGTCACATACACCCAGACAACATAATCACTAGACCTAACAACATACATTATAGGCTCATTCACTTGCTCATCTTCCAATATTCCAATATATTCCAGTAGCTCTACCTACTGATGGACGGCTGGTCTGACTGTGTCCCAGAAAATCTGGACCTGGTGTTGCAAGCCGTGGCAGGTTGGCTTTTAGACTGAGTCGACTAAGGCTGACTCCAATGAAGACAGAGGTCCTTATTTTATTTATTTATTTGATTTATATCCCGTCCTCCCTGCCAAAGCAGGCTCAGGGCGGCTCACAGTATAAAAACCACAACAAACAATTTAAAATCGATACATATTATAAAAATTACACATTCAATAGTTAAAACAATCAGAAGTAATTTGGTGCTAATTTCTTGATATTATATGATTCAGTGGCGACAGTATTTCTTCAGTTTCCCTATGATACAGGCTCTTCAGTTGAAAGCCAACCAGAAGAGAGTGGTCTTATAGGCCTTGTGGAACTGGGCAAGGTTTGTCTGAGTCGCGGCAGTCCTGGCAGGGAAATCCCCTTACTGGCTTTTGACGGAGTACCACTTACAACAGCGCCCAAGGTTAGAAGCCTGAGAGTGCTACTGGAGCCTTCCCTAACAATGGAGGCCCAGATAGTAGCTGCTGTCAAATCCGCCTTTTACCATCTTAGGCAGGTAAGGTAGCTGGTTCGAGCGTGGTGACTTGGCAACTGTGATTCATGCTATGGTCATCTTGAGATTGGACTACTGCAATGCCCTCTACATGGGGCTGCCCTTGTCCTGAATCTGGAAACTGCAGCTAGTGCAGAATGCGGCAGCCAGACTGCTATTTGGGTTTTCCATGTGGGAGCACAAACAGCCTGGGCTGCGGATGCTGCATTGGCTACCGGTGGTATACTGGATCCGCTACAAGGTGCTGGTTATTACCTTTAAAGTCCTATATGGCCAAGGACCTGCTTATCTTAGGGACTGTCTCTCCCCACATGTTCCCAGAGGGTGTTTTGATCAGAAACACAAAGCAGAATTATAAATTATTACACTTGGAACAACTGTCAGCTATGTGCATTGAAGCTTGCCTTTATTACCCAAAATGTTTATCTAATGCTAACTAACACCCTAGTGCCTTGCCTCACTAACCCTGAAACTGTAACGAAATGTGAAAAATAGCTGGGAGAGACAGCCCAGGTGCCAAAGAGCTTTGAAGTGTTAAACATCTAGCTGGTTCTCAGACCAGGCCGGCAAGGCCACAGCGGGGAGGAGAGACAGGCCATGCCGGGGAGATAACAGATAAGGGAAATGCTCACTGTCAACGAGACAACCCAGCTTTTATTATGGGAAGCAATTTAAAACTCCTTGCTTTGATGTGTATCCATAAATGCTTACGCTTGAACCCCTTTCATCATTAGTATCAATGACTCTGCGCAGTGCAACATTGTTGTAATCAATAAATGGAAACTTATTTTTAAACCAAAATAAGTCTATTCATTCTTGGAACTTCAATGCCCCTATGCTGACAACAACCCCTTCCCACCCACCCCACTTAACAGGGATATCATTTTATTATCTCATTACGTATGATGACTCCTTCTCACCAAAAAGGGCTATACATCCTCTGTATTTTAATGCATTTCTTTTTTGAATAATATATTGGAATAGTGTTTGCAATGCAATGCAATATATATGAATAGATTTCTTTTACATAACACCACTAAAAACAATATCTTGGTATACTATTTAGAACAATATATAGTGATTGTAATGTAATGCAATGCAAATTAAGATAAATTTCCCTATATAACACTGCACCCCACCCCAACAAAAGAATAAAATGCTGTTTTGTTACCTTCATGCTTGAGAAGAGACACATGAAGCATCACAACCCAGTCTCAGTTAATGTCTCACAATTAGAAAGGATTATTTTGCACATTTTGACACATTGTGTCATGGTTGTTCCCCCGTAATTAAATCCAAACAACTGTTGACCGTATAAACTTAAGTTGTTCCTGTTTTGTCTCTGTATATCTTAAAATAACTTCATCATGTTACATGCTAATTTGCTGTTCAGCCTCTATCTGTATGTTTGAACAGTTATCTTCCATTCCTATGTATCTGAAGAAGTGTGTGTGTGCACATGAAAGCTCATACCTTGAATAAAACTTCGTTGGTCTTACAGATGCCACTGGATTCCAAATTTGTTCTATTGCTTCAGATCAACATGGCTACCCACCTGGATCTACTGTCAACCCTAAGATTGTTAGTTTGGAAGATTCTTGCTGAAAGCTCCATTCCATCCTGTAGTTATTTCCCTTTGCCATATGCCAATCTTAGGACATTTTCTGTCCTGAAATCTAACATACAGAAACATTCCTTGGATTAGTGGAATTGAATCTGTTCTTAGATGTCAATTTTCTTGTAGAGATTAACATCTGCTCTTGCTGGGAAAGATATTCAGCAGATCAAAGGTCTATTTTTAGCAAACCTCTATGGGGCAATATTACTCTAAAGATCACACACTTGCATAATATTTAATATGATTAAACATTAATGTAATTTATCTAAAACAGATTTAATCCCCAGTAGTTTCCTTTAGGAATCACTTAACTAAAAATAAATTCCTCTCCCCAAGTTCATTAATTACAAATGGCTTATTTCTTCATTACACAGATACTTTACACAGATATTTGGGTTCAAGATGCAAAGCATTCTGCTACTTGCATCAACTAGTTTGGTACAGTGAGGAGGAGGAGATTGGATTTATACCCCACCCTTCACGCAGAGTCTCAGAACAGTTTGTTTGTTGGTTTCAATTTGCCCCCCACCCTTCCCACTGAAGCAGACTCAGAGCAGTGAACAAGACCAATAGGCAAACAAAAACATTAAAATCAATTAAACAAATCATTACAATAACATTAAAGTGCTACAGATCCAAATAGGCAGCTGTGTTGGTCTGAAGTAGTAGAACAAAATAGGAGTCAATTTCACCTTTAAGACCAACTTAGTTTTATTCAGAACATAAGCTTTCGTGTGCATGCATGCTTTTTCAGATGAGGAATGAGGTACAGTAAGCAGTGATACATATAGCTGGTGGGGTTTGGAATGCCAAGTGGTACAAAGTTAAAAACCAATAGCAGAATAGTAAAATTAAATTCAGAAAACCTTTGATCTGGGTTGAATTAGCATGGGAAACCATAAAACAGTAACATGTCAGAATGTGAGAACATTAAAATATAGCAGAAAAAAAAGGTAAGGTCCCCAGCACCAGTTGTTTCTGGGGCAATGTTGCTTTCACGTTTTTCATGGCAGACTTTTTTTACGAGGCGGTTTGCCATTGCCTTCCCCAGTCTTTTACACTCCCCCCCCCCCCCCGCAAGCTGGATACTCATTTTACCAACCTCGGAAGGATGGAAGGCTGAGTCAACCTTGGGCTTGCTACCTGAATCCAGCTTCCGCCAGAATCAAACTCAGGTCATGAGCAGAGAGTTCAGACCACAGTACTGCAGCTTTAACTCTCTGTGCCACGGGGTCACTAAAATATAGAAGATGGGTTTAATATACGTAATGAGATAAACAGCCAATATCCCTTGTTTGAGTATGTCAATACAAAAGCATTATTCTGATACACTATCCTAAAAGAGAAATACATTGGAATACTGTGGCTATATCGGCCTACTTGGTGAAAGTGGGTTTAGCATATGTAATGAGATAAAAAACAAAAAATAACATCTCTGTTCAGTCCTGGGGAGGTGTTTGTTCCAAGTTTCATGGCAATTTGTAATTCAGCAATTCTCCGCTCCATTCTGTTCTTGAAGTTCTGAGAGTGGGTTTAGCATTTCTCTGGCAAGGACTGAGCTTCGAGGCTTCTTCTCTGTGGAACAAAAGCAATCGGAAGCTGTCATCTTGGGAAATCTTCTTCTGTGGAGTGTCAGGAAAGAGCCGCGTTTTTTTGAAATTCTTTTCTGCTCGTGGCTTCCACATGCAGCTCCACACAATAAATAAATAAATCCTTCTTTGTTTAAAAGGAAAAAGGAAAGAACCATGTGGCCAGCCAGGCTTTCAAAGGAAATAAAAGAAAAACAGAGAGACTGCTTTTTCTCTCTGGAGCACCAGAGAAAAAGGCAGAACCAAAAATATATCTTGTTCCATGTTAACACAAGCTAATTTTTTCTTTTTTTGGAAAATGGCCTGGATATATGTAAGCCAAGACATCATTTGCAAAAGCCATCTTTTTTGGTTCTGCCTTTTTCTCTGGTGCTCCAGAAACTGAGCTGCAGCACGGTGGCCAAGACCATTCAGTGGTTTAACAGGACAGGTTCCACTCAGAACAGGCTTCGCCATGGTCGACCAAAGAAGTTGAGTGCTCGTGCTCAGCGTCATATCCAGAGGTTGGCTTTGGGAAATAGACGTATGAGTACTGCCAGCATTGCTACAGAGGTTGAAGGGGTGGGGGGGGGGGGTCAGCCTGTCAGTGCTCAGACCATACGCCGCACACTGCATCAAATTGGTCTGCAGGGCTGTCGTCCCAGAAGGAAGCCTCTTCTAAAGAAGATGCACAAGAAAGCCCGCAAACGGTTTGCTGCAGACAAGCAGACTAAGGACATGGATTTCTGGAACCATGTCCTGTGGTCCGAGGAGACCAAGATAAACTTATTTGGTTCAGATGGTGTCAAGCGTGTGTGGCGGCAACCAGGTGAGGCGTACAAAGACAAGTGTGTCCTGCCTACAGTCAAGCATTGTGGTGGGAATGTCATTGTCCGGGGCTGCATGAGTGTTGCCGGCACTGGACAGCTACAGTTCATTGAGGGAACCATGAATGCCAACATGTACTGTGACATACTGAAGCAGAGCATGATCCTTCGGAGACTGGGCCGCAGGGCAGTATTCCAACATGATAACAACCCCAAACACACCTCCAAAACGACCACTGCCTTGCTAAAGAAGCTGAGGGTAAAGGTGATGGACTGGCCAAGCATGTCTCCAGACCTAAACCCTATTGAGCATCTGTGGGGCATCCTGAAATGGAAGGTGAAGGTGCGCAAGGTCTCTAACATCCACCAGCTACGTGACGTCATGGAGGAGTGGAAGAGGGCTCTAGTGGCAGCATGTGAAGCTCTGGTGAACTCCATGCCCAAGAGGGTTAAGGCAGTGCTGGAAAATAATGGAGGCCATACAAAATATTGACACTTTGGGCCCCATTTGGACATTATCACTTAGGGGTGTACTTATTTTTGTTGCCAGCAGTTTAGACATTAATGGCTGTGTGTTGCGTAATTTTGAGGGGATAGCACATTTACACTGTTATACAAGCTGTAGACTCACTACTTTACATTATATACTTAAATATTTACAAAATGTGAGGGGATGTACTCACTTCTGTGACATACTGTGTATATATGGGTGTGTGTGTGCACATCTCGGTTCTTCATATTTCCACTTACTGGCTGGTCTTTCATTCTAAAGCAGTGCTGGTGTAATACTTATTCTGAATCAAGTGATTTTCATCTGTTCACATTTCGCAAACATCAGAAGCATAGTCTGTGTTAGATCAGTGGTTGACTGGGGTAGTAAGCTGTCTCATTTTTGACCTATGTCTGATACATTTTATTGTATCTTTTTATTGTTTGTATTGGGTGTATTTTATATGCTGTTAGCTGCCTCAATCCCATTCAGGGGAGAGGGAGCAGGATATAAATTTGATTAATAATATCATTTTATTAGAGATGAATGCAAATGACACAAGGCAAATCTACTCTGATACATTATTTAATTTTTCCAAGACTGATTTCTGGAAGATTCCCTAAACAAAACAGATGTGTCCTATAGAACAGTAATAGTTGTAGGCCTCTTATCATTCCAAGAGGTATCAAAATTGTTAACCACAACAGATAGCTCAAATTTAAAATTCATATAGTCAGTGGAATATACATACAGTACATACTTATTACAATATGTTTTCCCAGATGGAACATCTTTATGCATTGCACTTAAAATTTGAGTCAGCAGGTTGTATCCAGCCTAAACTTTCTGCTAACAGAAGGGGGCAACTTCTGCCATCTCCACTCTCCTGCTGTCGTGTCCATTTGTCTCTCATGCTCTTCCTCAGGGTCCACCAAGAGGACCCACACTTCAGGGGGATCAATGGGTACAGAAGGACCCAAGCAGCAGGAAAGGGCTATGTTGGATGGACACACAGGTTTCTAGTCCTTTTTGGAAGGGAGAGCATCTAATAAATCAAGACAAACAGAACTGGCAAAAAAATGAAGTTTTAAAGCTAATTGCCAACTTAAATGCTGTAGAGTTCCTATAGTCAACTTCCAAGAGTTCTCGGAGAGCCAGTTTGGTGTAGTGGTTAAGAGCAGTGTACTCTAATCTGGAGACGTGGGTTAGATACTCCACTCCTCTACATGCAGTCAGCTGGATGACCTTGGGTCAGTCAGAGTTCTCTCAGAGCTGTTCTCTCAAGAGCAGTTCTCAAAGAGCTCTCTCAGCCCCATCTACCTCACAGGGTATCTATTTTGTGGGGAGAGGAAGGGAAGGAGATTATAAAACACTCTGAGACGCTGAGTGAAAGGTGGGGTATAAATCCAGTTCCAACTTCTTCTCGTCCTCCTATGTAAAACTGTTGATTCTCTCTCTCACACACACACACACTCACACACATTTATGCACACATTGTCACTGGAAGGCAGCCAATGTAATTATATGCCTCTTACTGCAATGTTTGGTCTGGATAAATTGATGGAATTATTATTAAGGCATAGATTTACAACATCTAGAACAACAAACCTTGCTGAAGAAGAATTAGCATGGCTTCTATTGAGGGAAGTGCTGTTTGAAGTTTTTGGACATTTGGAGTATCAGCACAGATAAATATGTGCAATCTGGTATATATTTTGTGGGTGGACTTCCAGAATACTTTTGACAAAGCTCCTAAGCAATGTTCCCTCTAAACTGCAGAGTCTTGTGAGCGAAAATTCTACTTTGTGAGCCATTGGCATTAAAGTTGTATGCTCTGAGGGTCCTCCTTCCTGAGCTATGACAAAAATGTGTGAGCTGGAGGCTAAAAATCTGTGAGCCAGCTCACGCTAACTCAGCTTAGAGGGAACACTGCTCCTAAGCAGTAATTGCATAGCAGCATAGATACTCCTGAAGATCAATAATTGATTAAAGAATAGGCCACAGAGAATGTAGGAGTAATCCAACTGTTCTTGCAAGGGAGACAAGCAATGGGATCCCCCCCTCAAGAATCTATTGGGTCAGAACTAGTTAGCTCACTCATCAATTATGTAGACTTGGAGGGGGAGAGCAGTGAGGTAGTTAAGTTTGCTAATGATGGTGAAAACACAGACAGTGAGATTTTTTCCAACTGTACTAAATGCAATAAAATGGCAAACAAGGTTCAGTATAAATAAATGTAAAGTGATGCAAACTGGGGCAATGTCCACTGGTACAAAATAAACACACACAAAATTAATATTATAACAAATAACTTAAAAGTAATTATTGTTTTGAAAATAAAATGAAATCCATATCTCTTCTACCCTGGAAGTGTCTAGCAGGCCACTCTAGGGAATAGGCAGCTAGCCAAGAAATACATTTGGTCTGATTCAACAAGGTTCTTGTCTTTATTGGGATGTTATTAAAATTGCAAGTAGCAATTGATTATTAGACTGATTACTGGTATTTTCTTTTGTAATTCTGTCTTACTCTTACAGATGTTTTGCAATCTACAGTCATGTTCAGAGTCTGCAGCAGTAAAAAGATTGTTTTAATTACATTATTTACCCATATATGTTGTTTCTTTCCCCATCTATCTACTAAATCATCTGCAGATGTAGATTATTTGTCTTTTTCCTAGCATGTTTGAGAAACGTGGGTGTCCTGTTTGTGCTGTTATTTTAAAAAGTAATGTGTTAGTGTGTCCTTTGCTGGGGGGAATGTTTTTATTATTTCAAGAGTTCAAGTAAGGGTTCTCCAAAGGAATCTTAATTGCTCATCCAAGTACAGAGGGTGAAATTGGCTGGACTGCAAGAAACAACAAAAAAAACCCTGTTCAAATCAGACCAGTTCAGACATCTCTCTCAGTCCCCTCCTCCCCCCTACATCTTTTCTGTATCATTAAATTCTTTTACTGTTGAAAAGTGTGGCTTCGCCTGATTGGAGCATTCTAACTTTGGGTCGGAGAACATGTCCAGTACAATTATTGGTTTCAGTCCATTCTTGAAGGCATGCTTCAGGAGGTGATGCTAATAACTTCTGCTCAATCCCGTGGTTTATGAAGTTCTGCAATCTCCCATATTTTTAACATTGATATGAAACTGCAAGGACATAAACAGTAAGGATGACACTCAGTTCTATCTTTTCTTTCCTTCATAATCCAATGAAGCTGTGAATGATCTTAAGCAGTGTCTGAGGATATGAGAGATTGAATAGTAAGTAAGTAAAATTTTATTTGTATCCCGCCCTCCCCCGCCAAAGCAGGCTCAGGGCGGCTAACAGTATCCGTAAATAAACAATACAGTAATAAAAACATTAAAATTAACATATTAAAAGCAATTAATACTTAATTAAAACATTACTAAATCTAAATCTGACAGTAACATTGTTGTTTGATGCTATCCCTGTCAGTTGACCTAATAATAACAAGATCCCTGAACCGGACCGTTTTGGCGTTTTCCTTTGTTACACACTTATAATTCAGCAGTTCATAAACGCCAGCTTGAAGAGGGTGGTCTTGCAGGCCCTGCGGAACTGATCAAGGCTCCGCAGGGCCCGTACCTCCTCTGGGAGCTGATTCCAAAGATATGGGGCCACAGTAGAGAAGGCCCGTGCGTGGGTATTCTGAAGTTTAACTTCTTTTGGCCCAGGGATGGTCAATCTGTTTTTCCCTACTGACCTCAGTGCTCTCTGGGGCTCATACGGGGAGAGACGGTCCATCAGGTAGGTCGGTCCTCGGCCATATAGGGCTTTAAAGGTAATCACCAGCACTTTGTACTGGACCCGGTATATAATCAGCAGCCAGTGCAGTTCGCGTAGCCCCGGCTGTATGTGCTCCCATCTTGGGAGACCTAACAACAGCCTGGCCACCGCATTCTGCACTAGCTGCAACCTCCGGGTCCGGCACAGAGGCAGCCCCATGTAGAGGGCGTTACAGTAGTTGAGCCTTGAGGTGACCATCGCATGGATCACCGTTGCTAGGTCCTGACGCTCTAGGAAAGGGGCCAACTGCCTCGCCCGCCTCAGATGGAAAAATGCTGAGTTGGCAGTGGCTGTTATCTGGGCCTCCATTGATAGTGAAGGCTCCAGTAAAACACCCAAGCTCTTTACCCGCTGCGCCGCCTTCAGCGGGGCACCGTCAAAGGCCGGGAGAGATATTTCCTTCCCCAAAGCGCCACGACCCACATAGAGAACCTCTGTCTTCGCCGGGTTCAACTTCAGCCCACTCAGCCTAAGCCACGTTGCAACAGCCTGTAAAGCCTGGTCCAGGTTCCCCGGGGCGGAGGCGGGCTGGCTGTCCATTAGCAGATAGAGCTGGGTGTCATCTGCATATTGATGGCAGCCCAAACCTCCGGGCAATCTGGGCAAGGGGGCGCATATAGATGTTGAATAACATCGGGGAGAGAACTGCTCCCTGAGGCACCCCACAGTCTAGTGTGCACTTCTGGGATCGCTCATCCCCAATCGCCACCCTTTGTCCCCGACCCATGAGGAAGGAGGAGAGCCATTGCAAGGCCAACCCCCTAACCCCTATGTCGGCGAGGCGATGGATCAGCAGCTGATGGTCGACTGTATCAAATGCAGCCGACAGATCTAGTAACATCAGCACCGCCACACCGCCTCAATCCAGCAAACAAACTAAAATTTAATTCAGATAAAACAAGACATACTGTGTCTGAGTGGGTAAAAGCTGGACTGGGAATAAGTGTTCAGCTTGCACTGTATGGGGTTGTTCTTCTGACAGAACAAAGTCACAATTTAGACTTACCCTGGATACCTCATTGACTGTAGATGCCCAACTGATGCAGGTAGTCAGAAGTACATTTTTTCAAGTTAGGCTGGTTCACCAGCTTAGGCCTTTCTGGAAAAGGTTGACCTGATCACAGTCACATGCCTTGGTAACATCCAGATTAGACTATTGTTACACACTGTCTATGGGGCTGCCTTTGAAGGCAGTTTAGAAGCTTCAATTGGTTCAGAAGACAACAGCCAGTGTGCTTACAGGGGTCAGCAACAGCAAGTACACTACTCCCATCTCACACTATTGTGTTCCAGTGTGCTTCCAGGCCCAATGTAAATGCTGTTGTTGATTTTTAATGCTGCAAACTGCTTAGGGCCAAGGTACTTGATAGATTGTCATCACCTATAAGTACAAAGTCATATTCTGTGGTCGATCAAGGAAGCTTTATAGCAGGTTACTCCACCAGAGAAATATCATCAGTGGGAACATATATGAGGGCTTTTTCAACAGGTGCCCTTTGGACGTCTTCCTCTTTCATTGCAGGATAGCTTCCTCTCTAGCAGTCATCTGGCATCAGCTGCAAACTTTTTTTTAATCCCAGAAGGCCTTTGTCAATGTTAATGCTCTATATCTATCTCATTTAGCTGATTTGTTAGGATTTTAATTTTTAATTTAATTTTTCTATTTATACCCAGCCCTGTCCCGCAAGTGGGATTTTATTATTGTAATGTTATTTTACCTGTAATATAAATATAAAACAAATTTTATCACTCTTTTATTTAGATATTTATAGTCCACTTTTCTCCCCGATGGGGATCCAAAGTAGCTTACAACAACATTCTCCCATCTCCATTTATCCACACAACAACCCTGTGAGGTAGGGGTTCTAGCAAAAAAACACAAAAGGAAAAAAGCCCCCGTGGAAAAATGCCCAAAGAAAAAACTCCACAGACATAAATGCTCACAGGAAAAAAGCCCCTATGGAAAAATGCCCACATGGAAAAGAGCCCATACTGAAAGAAGCCCACATGGAAAGAAGCCCACATGGAATAGGGTTGCCAAGTCCAATTCAAGAAATATCTGGGAACTCTGGGGGTGGAGCCAGGAGACTTCGGGGGCAGAGCCAGGAGCAAGGTTGTGACAAGCACAATTGAACTCCAAAGGGAGTTTTGGCCATCACATCTAAAGGAACCACTCTCCTTTTAAATGCCTTCCCTCCATAGGAAATAATGAAGGATAGTGGCACCTTCTTTTGGGGCTCATAGAATTGGACCCCTGGTCCAATCCTTTTGAACCTTGGAGGGTATTTTGGGGAGAGGCACTGAATGCTATGCTGCAAATTTGGTGAATCTACCTCAAAAGACAGTCTCCCCAGAGCCTGAGATACCTGTGGATCAATTCTCCATTATTCCATTTTTTAAAATTCCATGTTTATTGATTTCTTTTTTCCAGATACTTGCCAGAGCCAGTCCTGCTTAGCTTCTTAGATCTATGAGGCATTAACTACTTCTGCTATTTAAGAAAGAGAAGCTATCATAGAGCAGGCAGTAATTTGTCTATACATTTTGACATTCCTGAAAAGTATAGGCAACTGATACTTCTCGATTCCAGTGTGGAAAAATCCAGACAGAATTCTGGTTTTAGGTGATGGAGATCTTATGCTTGAATTAAACAAAGATACCATCTATGGAAATCAAAGTGCCAAATATGTTTTACCAACTGTACACATGGCATGCCAAGGTAATTTTTATTTACCATGTATTTAGATTCTACTTCAAAAAAAGAACATGGACACCTATAATAGAATGTTTGAAATAATGAAGCTATTGATTCCAGATCTGTGATCTCAAAAGGTTTTAGTGGATTTTGAGAAGACTTGTATGAATGCATTGAGGATTGCCTTTCCACACACTGAGGTCAAAGGGTGTTATTGTCACCTGTGTCAGAGTCTCATTAGGAAAATCAACAGTGTTGGCTTGAAGACTGAATATGAAACTAATATGAACATAAAAATTACATTGAAATCTCTTGCTGCATTAGCCTTTGTCCCAATCAGTGACGTGAGAACTGTTTTTGATGAGTTTGATGCAACCCTAGAATGCTTACCAAAGACTATAAACTATTGTGAGGGATTTCACAATGCTCTTAATTCCTTGTTCCATTTCAGTCATCCCAGTGTGTGGTCCCTAATGGATGGACTGCAGAGGGACCTGGCTTGTCACAAAGCTTGGCTAATGCACAGGCAGGTCGCCTAGAGGTGATAAAAAAGAAATATGAGGTACTACATGACATGGTTGCATTTCTGTGAGCAATATGAACAGGTGGAAGATAAATTTAGTTGCTTAAAGAGATTGCCTAATTTACAATGAGAAATTATACCTGAGTTATTATTGTTGTTGTTAAATAATTATTGCTTTTACTATTAGGGATAGTCTTTTGTCGTGGTCACTGAGTGTACCACGATGTATTAACATTAAAAAGTCTGACAAATTGTAAATTAATAAAGTTAAAGTATTTAATTTTATTTAAATATATTTCTATGTAGAGTTTAATTTCTGTTATTGTTTTTCCTTCTTAATAAAGTTCATTGATAATAAAATGGTCACTTCTTGTTGCATGTGAATATGACATATTTAATCCTAAAATAACAGCAAAATATTATTAATGGTTATCCACAATTATAAACATCTATGGTGCTTTACATATTTTTCCATGGGGCTTTTTACTGTGTGGGCTTCTTTCTATGTGTTTATTTCCATGTGGGCATGTTTCCATCAGGGCTTTTTTCCTGTGAGCATTTATGTCCGTGGGTTTTTTTCTTTGGGATTTTTTCCTTTGTGCTTTCTTCCAGTTACCGACAAAGACATATTGGTACCTAACGAGTGGTAGGTGGGATAGGGAATCACACAGCTCTTGGGAAATACTGGGTTGGATCTCAGGCACAAGGACTTTCACTTACAGAACACTGCAGGTGCCTCAAATGCCTCCCTCCTATTCCTTTGTCCCCAGGAACAGGACTGGATGGACATTTCAGGCAGAAAAATCATGGTTTTATATCCATGGAAATACTAGTGGTGATTGTAACCATAATTTAAATCCATACATGAGGGCTGCCCTCGAACAGAATTAAAAGATGCAGGTGGAGAATGCAGCCCATTTCCTGGGTCGCCAGGAGCTTATTTCATCTATGCTTCTTGCCTTTCATGGTTGCCTTAAAGATGAAATGTAAAGATCTCATTATGACCAGATAGGAAATACAACATACGTATGATCAGGTCCCTAGCTACAGTGGGGCTCGGGGCGGGGGGGAGGCCACTTCATGCAACCCCCCTTCCATCTCCATTGGAGGGCCTCCAATCTGCCCCCTTTCCTCACTGCCACTCACCGCTGCTCTGAACAAATACAGCACTACTACTGTAACATTGCTGCTGGTCTCCTCTCTGCCGCGTGGCTCGGAACAAGCAGCAGCTGCAGCCCGAGGCAGCCAAGGGGGTCTTGGAATCTGGGGAGGGGCAGTTCCTTCTGGGAGGGTGGGAAGGAGGCTTCACTTTTGCTTGGCTATTGAGACCAGCAAGGAAGGGCTTCAGATCAACGGGGGGGGGGGAGCCTACTTGCAGTCTGGTCCCCCTGGAAGGTTTACTGAGTTAGACAAATTGGGGGGGGGTGTCACTTTACTTGAGAAGCAGAGAAAGTGTTTAGGGCAAAACTGGGTGATCCCCTGGCCCTCTCAAACAAAAAATGCTGCCGTGAGCCCCACCAAACATGAAATCCTAGCTATGGCCCTGCATATGATACTATGCCTAAAGCTCATGTGTGAGATGTCATAGCTTTTAAGAGAGTAAGGAGATATTTTACAATAATGATCCTCAATGTGGTGCTATGGCACCATGATGCCTGCCAATGAGCCTCCTGGCACTACTCCTTTCTTTCAAAAAGCATCTTTTCCCTAAAGCAAAGATTCAATCTTGGCTTCCTTTCACCTCAAAGGAGCTGGAGTGTTTCAGAACAGCCTAAGAGGCACCACTTATGTATCTACAGGGAGAAGCTGGAACAGATACTTCCATCATAGGACACTGCTTAACTTGGACCCTTGCTTGTGCTGGCCCCTGGCCCCAAGGCAGCCATGTTGTGGTTGGCCTTGTTTCCTCCCTCCTCACCTCCAGCTGCTAGCAACCATTTTATAATTACATCCGTTACCTGTTCTCAAAATCCAAAAGTGCCCACAGACTTAGCAAAGTTGGGAACCTGTTTTACAATACTGATATATTCACCAATGATTGAGAGCACTGACACTTGTTATATAAGGAACAGAAGGAACCCTGGGATTAGTAAAACTCATTATATATTCTCTCAGTTTAAATTTCATATCAATAAGCCTTTATTTGTTGGATCACAGTATAGCTAGAAGAGGAACACATTGTACCTTGAATCACTGGATCAAACTATTTCTGTAGAAATTAATGAAATTGGGATATCATTTTAATTAGATATCTGTATTTAACACTATACTTAAATTCAAAATGGAAACAAAATGTGCATTTAAAAAATAAACACATTGAGCTAAGAAGTGGGCTCATTTCAACTACTGGTGTATATAAAATGGAATTTAGAAAGAAGGAAATCATTGTATATTTTTAGTTTATAGTTATTCCAGAATAACTAGTATCTATTGTTGGAAAAAGAACATATAAAAATCTCAATTCAAAGCAAACTCATCAATGTTGTAAAGGAGCAGTGTCCTGATATATTCAATAAATATTTAAGTTTTTATCTTTATACAAAAATAGAGCTAACTGAATGCAGCACTCCTATCATACATGCTCTAACAAAGGTGCTTTTGCCCTTAAAAATAAACAAGATAAACATCAAACAATAAAAAGCAGAAAAGTCTATTGCTTGGCCTGTCCCATGGTTTTATATTTTAAAAAGGATATCTCTCTATGGCGGTGTGTAGAATCTAGGTGATTCACAATTCCATCCTAAGACACTGATGGAGGTGCTAATGCCCACTGTTGGTACTAATGAACTGAGTGACCCTGTGCTGCTTAGCTTGCTCCAGGTCTATTCTCACTTCCCAGTCCATCCCTGACTGCACACTCATAAAGAGGACTATGATATTACCAGGAAGCCACTTCAGCTGCATCAACCCCATACCTCAACATCACCTTTTGCCAAGCAATAGAGATGTAGGTGTAGATGCTAGGAACACACAATTATTGTTGTTGTTGTTTTGATTTGATGAACTGCTGGGCTCTAGGCGATGTGCAACTGCACATTTAGTCAGGAATAGCCCTGGCCCAGTTTTTCCCTCTGGAGAGTCTTCCTCCCATGCTGAGACAGGAGCAGCTCCTGGCACAAACACCAAAAGCATTCCTGTCAGCCACCAAATATAAACATCAGTGTACAGGCTGCAATTTATTTATTGACTGGGAGAGCCAACCTTATAAACCCAAACTGCAGACTCAGTTGGCATCCTAAGTGGTGCTAGGGCTTGAGGGTGCAGTGGGAGGCGGTGGGGCCAGCTATATTTTTACTCAGCATGTGTTAAGTGAGGGAATTTTAAAAGTTAGTTATCAGCTGTGAAAGCACTGGAGTGGATCAAGGACTAGGGAGGCTAAACCTCAATCCACCCCTGCCGGTGCTATAGTTTGATGGGATGCTGGCATAGCTTGGTGCTGGTGTGTCTGGAGATACATCAGAGTATCTTCAGGACATCTGTGTACCTTTCAGATATGCTGGCAAGGCTTAATTACCATCCTAAAGTAGGATTTTGGATTATGTCATTAGTGCATTAGCTGTGAAAGTTCCTGTTTTCCAACAAAGGATGAAATCTTTGGAGATATGGCAGAAACAAGATAGTTTAGATAATTTTTCAGGACTCTTAGAAGCTCCACTAACAAATAATAGTGCAAAGCTGTGCAGCTCAGTGTACCTTTTGGAAGGTGCTGTTTTCTGAAACTTCCACTTCGACTGTGTTCAGCAACTGAAATTTCCCCCAGAAATAGTCAGGTTTTTCACAGGTTTGTACACAGGTGACATGCTGGTCTGGAGAAAGACCATGGAAGAGTTAGAGCACAAAAAAACCCTACAAAAAACTGTGCAGAACAAAGGTGTACAGTCAAAGCTGCAACCAATTAGGCACTCTAAAAAGACAAATAAGGGCAACAAGAAATCCTGGGTATGTTTAATGTCAAAGGAAAGTTTGGCAACTTTCTCCTTCCCACAGTAGCTCAAAATGCCCCCCGAAATGCTGCTCCTGCAGGATGGGTGGCCCCACAGGACATGGGACAGATCTTTTTTTAGTGAAATCCAACCCTATATTTCCAGCTGAACAGAAGAACCAGAGATGTCAGAATGGTAAAAACACCCTCTCAGAGTTCATAGGAACACAGTAATACTGAATTTAAAATTATTAACACTGAATTTAAAATTATTAACTCACTGAATAACAATACGTGCTCAGGTAATATAATAACATAGTCCACACACAGTTTCAGAGAAGGCATGGCTGCAACTTCAATGATAAATATTGTGATGATAATCAGAGGATTATGTATCCATAGCACAGGGTTCACCCTTGTGGGGCTGATGAGTCTGCCAGTATTTCTCCTGGTACTCACTGGGCTTTTCAGAAAGAGAGTGGGGCCACTGTAAGGCAAGACTTGTTACTGGCTGCCCTCATTCAAATGATAGGGCTGCTACACAGGGTTGCCAAGTTCTACATTCCAGACAGCGGGAGATCCTGGACCTGGTCCAGGAGTCTTCTTCCATGTGTGCACAACTTGGAAATGATGTCATTGCATCACTGATGTCACACACGATGCTTTAGGTTTTGAGTAAAAACTCTGTGGGGTTTTTTTTTTGCTACAAAACCATAGAGTTTGCCCCAAGCCCAGAGTGTTATCATGCAATGTTGACAACATGATGATGATGTCACTTCTGAGTGATGTCATTGCATCAGGGAAATTGTGTGATGATGTCCTTGTCTGGGGGTGGGGTTTCCCCCTCTGGTCTGCTGGGGGCTGGCTGATTGGAGCCATGTAGACCAGAGGATCCCCTGGCCGGACCTGAGGTCTGGCAACCCTACTGCTACAATAGCAGCTGCTGTCACTGGAAGATCAAAAGGGCTTTCTTCAGTCAATGTTTGGATTCATTCTCTTTCAGGCTTCCATTCTTTTTATTCTACAGTCTCTTCTCTTCCATCCCTTGGCTTCTTTTTATTCCTCAAACTTTTTCTCCCTTCTCCTCTCCTTCAGTTCTTTTTATTCCTCCTTCTCCCCCCCCTCCCCTCTTGGGCTTCTCTTCCTTTCTTTTTATTCCACTTCTGTGATTCTTTGCACAGTATGGAAGGAGGTATTGACTTGTGGCAGCATTTTGGGATATTGCTTATCACCCCCTCTCGAAATTCCAAAGGTACGTGCAGGCTCAAAAGGCTTGGGGACCCCTTCCATAGCACTTTTTAAAAAGTAGTGGAGTTCACTAATAGAAAAAGAAGCCCCCAGACAAGAATAAGAAATTTTATGTATTCATTTATGGACAGCCTATGCCAGCTTAAACTGATTTGTCTAAACAGCAAAAGGGTCCCATAGACATTGTGTTCTACCAGCAGCAGCTGTATAGTATACAAACCTGAGAAGCACCCGTTGATTATAGATTCATCATGTATAGCTTTTTTAAAAGCAGAAGGGTAAGTTACAAAGGCAGGTATAGCCCATACCAAATTAATTTGTAGTATTATAGAAAATGTGGACAATCATTGCAAAAGCTTCAAATAAGGATGATGCACTGTGAAAGGTTATGAAAGCCATCTGTGCTAGCTGGCTTGGTAACCACATAGCCAGCTATTACCAGATTAAGGAAGAACTCTATGTACTAGATGGCATTTTGTTTTAAGGAACAAGGCTGATTGTGCCCAAAGCATTCCAGAAACACATGATAGAAAGGATGCAGAGGTACTGAAAAACAAGCGTTGAAAAATTAAAGGAAAAGGATGGGATGTTCTATTAATAGAGCAAATAAGAATGCCAACATACAAGATATTGTTAAAGCCTATAGAGGAAAGAACGTAGATTAGCTGAAGGGCCGAAGGACTGAGGGCTTGTGCCCTACTGCTCTACTCATCAAAGTTTGAAGCTTTTCTCCTTCCTAAAGAGGTTTTCTCCAACCTATAGCTTTTCTGTGACCGAAGAATCATTTATATTAGAGGAAGGCTTGTTATAAGGATGAGGATACAAGCTAATGGTAATTCCAGAAGAGGCCCTAGTCCCATGGTTCCAAGTGGTCATGGTCATGGATTTGTTTCTGCATTTAGGAAATTATTTGTAGGTAATGGACAACAAATTTTTCATCTCTTAGAGAAAATAGTTTTATATCCTGCAATTTCTCACATACGATAAAATTTTGCGTACCATTAAATCCTAGAAACAGTGAAGACAGATGTCCTTCACTCGGATTGTCATTAGTTTCAGGTCTTTGCTAACAAATGTGGTTTCTACCACAAAACTTCTAGACCACAGTACTCACAGCCCAGGGAGCTGGTGGAAAATGGAGTATGTATAGTAAAGAGGTTGTTAAAGGAAAGAATGGAAGAGAAAATAAATAAATTTATATAGAATGGCAAGAAACAAAAAGTAAGTTTCAAAGTACTACAAGATGAGAAGAAGAGAGGAGGGCTAGCAGTTCCAAATGTAAAATTATATTACCAAGTGACTGGCCTGGTTTGGGATTCTGATTGGATTAAAGAGCCAAGACAAATAATAGTAAAACTCAGATCAGCAGATTTAGATGAAGGTTTACACAATTACTTATGGATCAAGAGTTCTACTAAAGCTATAATAACAGAAGGAAGAGTCTATGTAATCAGAGATGCACTGTTGAGAATATGGGTCACATGTTGGAATTTATAGGACTCTCCAACTCTCCACTATTGTCCCAAATGCCAGAAATAAGAATATTTTTAAATGTCATATACCATGATAAATTCTCAGGGAAAAATTAAGTCATGGCAAGATATCAAGGATGAAGGAATAAATATTCAATTGTTGTTATATCACCAATTTATTAAAGAAAGTCATAAACACCAAAAGTGGAGCTTTAAGAGAGATGACAGAGCTTGCACAGCTGATCACAAAACAAGTGGATTCATAAATTATTACTCCAACTAGAAACAGAAGAACAAGTGAAAGCATGTATGATTAAATGGATGAAGAATTTTAAAGAACAGATACATATCCATAAATGGGAACTGTTAAAGGAATGTGTGACAAATGAGTAGGCTCTGCAAAATCAGGGCAGCAGCCAGAGGTAACACACTGCATGATTAGGGAGGAGGAGGATGAAGTCGGAAGTGATGTGCCATGGCTCTGGGGAATGCAGAGGCCAGCTGGCCAGAGGGGAAGTTTAAAGGCTGGCTGTGAGGGAAGCAGAGGGGAGGCTGCTGGAGTTGCAGGAAGAGATGTGGCAGAACAGCTGGCAGAGGGAGCATTGAGCAGGAGCGATGCAGAGAGTTCAGCTGTGGAGAGCTCACCGGAGGCATCACAAGGCGGTTAAGCAGGATGTAGAGGAATTGCCTAATGATGTGTGGGAGAGGCCCACAGACAGACAAAGCAAGGAGTAAGAGGACTGAGAAGAAAAGATAGGACTGGTGTGGTAAAGGGAAATGGACTGAACAGAAGACAACAGAGGATCAGGTGGGGGTGGGTGGGAGATGGACTGAGCAGAACACTAGTAGAGAGACAAATGAAGCATGGGTTGTGGCACATAGCAGCTGAACGTATGTTATAAGCCTGCTGTAAAATGAAGGTTAGGGAGGGTTACATAGCAGAATGTTAAGCCCAGGGCTTTTTTCTGGAAAAATAGGTGCCAAAACTCTAATGAAGGAGAAATAAAGGAGAAATACACGGGTGCTCCTCATGAACTTTTGTTTTTTTTTAGAATTTTGTTTTCATTAAGAGGTTTTGGAACTCCATTCCACTGTGTTCCCCCAGGGGAAAAAAGCCCTGGTTATACCTGAAATAGAGTGGAAAAGGAGGTACCTGGGAGGGTAGTCCTACAGATTTGGCAGGCACCCTGGTCTGAGGCCACTGTCAAGATCACAGAAAGACATATCAAGCTCACAGCCAGTCAGGCATTAAGAGAAAATTGATATAACATGTTTTTCAGATGATACATAACTCCAAAAGATATAGAAAAAGTGAACAAAAACTACAAAGGAAAATGTTGGAAATTTCAAGACATAGAGACTTTTTCATATGTGGTGGACAAATAAAAAGCAAAGAGGTACTAGAAATAAATACATGAAGAAATGCAGAATATTTTAAAGATCAAATTTCCTATGGAAGCTAAATGGATATTATTAGGTATACTGCCTAGCAATTTGTCAATTTTTTTGGAACAGATATTCAGATATATGGTGACAACAGCCAATGCCGGATTACACCCTGTGGAGGCCCCTAGGCAGTCAAAATCTTGGAGAGCCCCTTGCAAATTATCTCAGAGTCAAAGCACCCACCACCAACATTCATGGCCCTCACTTCAGCCTGCAGGCACCTTCTCAAAAGTCCCTTTGACAAAACTGCAGGGGAGAGATAGAGAGAGGCAAACTTGGTGACAACACCAGCAAGTTGGGAAAAGAGTGGCTCAGTTGCTGGCTGCGAATGCAGGCTTGGAGGGCTGCAAGCAGGGGGGAAATGGGGGGGGGGAGCCAGCCTGGGGCCCCTAAAGGCATGGGGGCTCATAAGCCAGTGCCTAATTGTTAATCCGGCCCTGACAACGGCTAGAATTATTTATGCAGCCAAATAGAAAGCAGATATTTGCCCACAATGAGAAGCGTGGAAAAACAAACTTGCTGAGTATGCAGTGATGGAGAAACTAATATCTTATTTGAGAGACATATCAGTTATGAAATTTGAGGAGAAATGGAGTATTATTTGCATGGAAGCAAGGGATAAATCTAGAATGAGAAATTTTTTATATAAATATATTGCAATGAAGAAGAAGGATGAGTAACAAACAGTTCTAAATATTAAAAGCTGAATATAAATGCATCGCAACAAAAGTTATTTTTATTGTATTTTATAGACAGTGTTTTAAAAATTATTTTATGCAATGAAGGGGCTGTTGGGGAGAAAACTTATTTTTTTGTTTTGTGTTGTGGGGGGAAATCCTTGGTTCCTGGGCTGGATGTGGATGGCAAAAGAGAAGAAACCAGTGGCGAAAGACAAAGACAAAAGACTTGCACTATGTTTTACTTTATTCAACTAAATACGAAAATAACAAAATTGCTCAGAGCAAACAGCATACACATATTTATCAATACTAAGGAGATATCTTGGAAGCCAAAATGGAGGGCCCAACTGGCAGTCAGAAAAGGCAATCCTGAGCCCTTAAAATTAACACTTTTTATATACTTTCATTGCTAGGCATTTCCAAGGTAGGTGTCACAAAGAATGTCATACCGGTAACAATATGCAGACCCTTCCTACTATCAGCATCAATCATAGACTATAAACAACTATGGGACAGATCAAGCATCATTTGGATATCACTGTCAGACCTGTCCTTAATATATAACAGTTTACACTTGGAGATTGTACACTCTATTCTTGAAGAACAGAAACACTATGGAAGGTACAGTTTGGTTAGTTACAGGGTGTCTATGAGATGCAGGCAGAGCTGGACTACAATGCCTTCTGGGATAGAACCAGAGTCCATTCTTACTCAAATATAGGCTACAGTGCAAGTTTGTCCAATCTGTGGCTTTGAATGTGGCCCCAACACAAACTCATAAACTTTCTTAAAACAGCACCTGGAACCGTGTGCTGCAGTGGCAGCAGATCCTGGGACTGAGGCTACATCTGGTTGCTTTTCCTCCTGCTTGCTTCCCCCCCCCCTACCACTAGAGAGGGCGCCAGAGCTGACTCAGAGCATGTGTGTGTGAGTGCTCTTCTTTTGCGCCTGGGTGCTCTCCAGCTCTTTTTTTCTTCTTGCTGTGGCCCCTCTAGGTCTCCCACCCAGGACAAAGAGCCCTTGGCTGTATTCTGGTGGTATCAGGGGTGGCTGTGGGCCCCTCTCTGGGAAAGTTGGGGAGTAGCAGAGCCAGCCTCCCAAGCTCCTGAGCGGGCTTGTGGGGTGGCAGTTTTCCCTGTCAGGGAGCTGCTGGCCCCTCTTTGTGAAGGTTGGAGGTGGGATGTGTGCGGTGGAGCTGGGCTTGCTGTCCCCAAGATGGAGATGCTCCACTGCTTCAGGTGGATTCTGTTGCATTTCCCCTCCATCTCTTCACTGTGGGAGTTCCAGTATCCCCTTACCCTTCTCTGTACCTGGGACTGGAAAAGAGACACACAGAAACAGGTGGGTTTCTTTCCCCCCAGAAGTCTCTGGAGAGAGAGGTTTTTTTAAAAGCATGTAGAAAAAACAGGCCCCCTGCTGTAAAAACAAATCAAGGACTCCTCTCCCCTTTTTTTGCTCCTGACAGTGAGTCTTCTGCATTCAGGACAGCTTTAAAAACAAGCCTGTGTCTGTCAGCAAAAAGCGAGCTTCAGTTGGGAAGCAGGGGCTAGTGTGAAAAAGAAAAAAAAATCTGCCTGCTCCCTCCCCCTCCTCTGCTCCAAGCTTCTGAGAGAGGGCATGGAGAGGGAGCAATGATTTCCCTTCCCCCTCTGTTGGAAATTTAGAGGCATGGTTTGGGAACAGAGCAAAACAAATATCGCTTCCAACCCCGTAGCAACCAAGGGGCCTGCCTGCCTAGCAGTTTTTATAGGCCCCCTCTGCAGCCTCAGTTCCCCAGCCCCCTCTGGACCCCTCATTTGTATCACCTGTTGGTGGCTAAGCAGACTGCTGGATTAAATTGGGCTGGGACAGGCTGCAGGAAGAAGGAGGAGCAGAACCTGAGTCCCTCACAGACTGCCTCACACCTTCAAATGGGCAGTTTGCTCCTCCCTTTGTTCCTGCTAACCAAAGTGCCCACTGATACTTTGCATAAGAAGCCCATCCTCACCTATCTGAAAGAAACAATCATAGTGCAAAGAGAAGCATGTAGCTAAAGAATTTGGGATCAGGCAAAGTAAACTAAACAAACCCTATTTTCTCTGGAAATCAAAGGACATTTAAAGGATCTTCTTCGTGGTCTCTGTGCATCACACTGATGGGAGTAGGCGCCAGCGCCGATCTCAATCGGTAAACTTCAAAGCTGTGGATTTCCGCGCCACCGCCCCAGTGCGCATGCCCACTGGGACGATAGCAGTCATCCCGCCAGTTCTCTTCTGCTACGGTCGGTGAACTTTGTTATTTCCACTTTTTTGATATAGCTAGTGTAGTATAGTTACTAATTCTTAGTATAGTTAGTGTTCGTTTTAGTAGCTGCGGGAGAGCGGGCTTGTTTTTTCCGCCCTTTGGGGGGGCCCCCTCTCCCTTCTCCATTTTTCCCACCGTTTCGCTTTCCTCGCATGGAAAGACGGTGGGGATTTTTTCGCCGCTGCTCCTCGTGTGGGAGTAAAATTGCCCCACCAGACGGACACTCGCTGTGCTTGCTGTGCCTGGGAGAGCGGCATCGGCCTGATTCCTGCGTGCATTGTGCACTCTCCCCACGCACTGAACAGGCCGAATCCTCAACCGGTCAAGCGGATCAGTCGATGTCGAAGCCGGTTGATACCGATCACCCTACTTCCGATGTCGATCGCCCTCGGAAGTGTTCGGGTTCGGCTGTGGCTAGGGAATGCTCAGTGCCGACAAAGAGGCCAAAGGAGGATAAAGGGGTGCTCTCGGAGAAGGGGAAGAAGCACAAGAAGTCTGAGAAGCCAAGACGTAGCCAATCGGCAACTCAGTCATCCCCTGCATCCACGTCGGATCCGACGGCGCCCGTCATCCCGCCACTGAAGCTCTTTGCCTCGCCAGTCCGGAGGCCGAGTCCTCAGCTGGCATCGATGTTGACCCAATTGGTCATTTCCGACTCGGACTCCGAGATTGGGACAAGCCAGCGTCCACGCCTGTATCCTCACGCAGGCTGGACCATATGTACCGGATCCAAGAAACCTCAGCGGAGTTCCTGTACGTCCACCCAAAACACAACTCCTATGATCACACTTCTGCCTTCAGTCTGGCAAACAGTCTTTTCCACAACATCAACAGCATCTGACCTTTCACTTAAGTCCATAATATAATGAGCTCCATTTCTTTCATCCAGTTTAAAACTAATTCCAGAATTTTCCTGAATGATTTCCCTTTCATCTCCTTTATCAAGATATACAGCATAATTATTTATTATAAGCACTTGACCTGAAAGTAAATTCTCAATTGATTCAGGTGCTTAAGCTACATTTTTCAGTCTTACTGGCATTAAATCTCCATCAATGCTAAGCAATTTCATTTTGATCTCACCCACACCACAAACTTGTAAGGGTTTCTGGTTGGCTCTTATCATTGCAGATCTCTGACTTTCATCCAACTCTGAAAACATGCCTTTATATTGACAAATATTTTTTTTAATTTTTTTTCTCTATGTATATTTTTATTGTTATTATACATTATCCGTTTCTTTTCATGGTTTCTGATATCCATTTTACATTTTCCCCCAACCCACCCCCCTTAGTCTATACATCCTTTTCTTCTTCCAGCCAGGGACAAAGGACTTGAAGCTTCCATTGAATGTCCACTCTCCTTTCTTCCTTCACCCATTTCAGATAGGTCCGCCACTTTTCTTTAATTCTTGATCTCCTTTCTTCCCATGATTCTTCTTGCGACATTATAGCAGCTATATCTGACTGGACATAATCAAAGAGGTAGTTATGCCAAGTTCTTTCCTTCCATTTACTTTTATCCTTCCATCCTGCCGCTATTACTGCTTTACCCACTGATATCATTGCTTTTAGTAAATCTTGATTGTTCTTCCCTATTTTTTCATTCCCTAATAAACTCATCTGCATTAGTTCAAAGTTAATTCTCGGCTCTACCTGAAAGAATTTCTTTATCATTCCCACTACCATATCCCATAGCTTCTTAGCCTCAGGGCACTCCCACCACATGTAGGAATACCATCCCTTCTCTTTCTTACAATGCCAATATATATATATATATATATATATATATATATATATATATATATATATATATATATATATATATATATATATATATATATATATATATATATATATATATATATAATTTTATTTTTATTTTATTTATTTATGATTTGTATCCCGCCCTTTCCAAATATACATAGAAGAACCACTATAAATCAAAAATCTTCCTCTTTCACCAATAAAATTCACATTATTAACATGCATGGTACTTTCTCTGTTCCTTTTTTTGTTCCCACCTGGGCCATGTGGCTTGGAAAATTTCTGCTTTAAAAATTTCTGGCGGCTATTATTTCTATGGCCACAAGATGTCGCCCGTGTTCCCTCATTTGAAACATGTGTTTTAAAATTGCTATTCCTTTGTTCAGTGTCCTTGTCCCCAGATCTGAAGGCTGCTTCCTCCTCGATAGCATTTAACAGGCCTTCCAGACTCAAATCTTTTCGCAGTCTCAAAATCATCTTAATTGGCTTGTAAGTACTGGGTAGAGCTTTCAATATAGTTGAGATTAAGTCTCTTTCTGCAATAGCCTCGCCAAGCTCCTGTAGTCTGGATTGCATGCACATAAGTTTCTTCAGAAGTTTAGTCACATTCTCCCCTTCTTGCACTTGAAAACCAAATATTTTGCCCTTAAAATCATGAATAGTGCTTATGGAAGTTTTGTTATATTTATTTTGAAGACATTCAAGCATTTCCTTTGCAGTTTTAAGAGTGTGCAATTCAGGAATTTCATATGTCTCAATAGACTCTAAAATGAGAGTTTTTGCAAAACCATCTAGCCATTTATAATTTGGTTTTTCTTGCTCATTCTCAGGGGGATTTTCAAACAAAACTCTTTCAGCTCCATAAATCCCAAGTCTTTGAGTTAGGAGCGAGAGCCAGAATTTGAAATTATTCTTAGTTAACTTCAGGGTACTAAATCCTATCACTGGTAGGTTATTCAGGGTACCAAAACCAAGATTTGCAGTAGCTGTTCCTGAAGATGTGGAAACAGAAGATCCAGTGGCTCCTGCTGATCTTGCAGATGTGGAAATAGAAGGTCCAGTGGCTCCTCTCTCTGGGATCGACATTTTCAAAGCAATCAGGCGGGATAGGGTTAAAGATTCTCCCTTCCTCACTGGAGAGAAAAGGCGGCTGAATGTGCGAGTGTGGTTTCAGCAAGGCTCTTCCAAGGTCTCCGACATAATACACAGAAAAAGGGTTAAAAAGCTCCAAAAATTCTCTTTCTAGCACATCTGAGGCTTTTAGACAAAAGTAGCAGCATTTCCAGATCGAGACAATCTGAATTCAGGGAGGCAGTGGGGCCCTTGGATGACCATGGGGTAAAAGGGTTACTGAAGGAGGATAGGGAAATGGCTGAGAACCTGAATGAATTTTTTGCCTCCATCTTCACTGTGGAAGATGAGAACTTTTTGCCCGCCCCAGAACCACTAATTTTGGAAGGGGTGTTGAAAGACCTGAGTCAGATTGAGGTGACAAAAGAGGAGGTCCTACAACTGACAGACAAATTAAAAACTAATAAGTCACCAGGTCCGGATAGTTTACATCGCTCCCTCTGCCCTCCGATCCCAGCGCTTGCTTTAAACATCACAGCTGAAGCTAGGCACACAGGCAAGGAGGAAGCACCCGCCCCCTCCGCGCTTTGCGAGCGCCGGCTGTGGAGAGGGCAGCGTGCTTCCTCCTTGTCTGTGTGCTTGGCTTCATCTGTGATGTTTAAAGCAAGTGCTGGGATCGGAGGGTGGAGGGAGCGATCCCAGCGCTTGCTTTAAACATCACAGCTGAAGCTAGGCACACAGGCAAGGAGGAAGCACGCTGCCCCCTCTGCAGCCGGCGCTTGCGAAGCGCTGGGTTTGCAGTGGGGCCACGTGGAGCGACCCCAGCGCTTGCCTGAAGAAGATGGAGCCAGGCAGGCGCGGGGGAAGCACCGGATCAGAGGAAGAGGCAGCAGATCGCCCCCTCCCCCGGAAGGTACGTACCTTCGGACCATAAGATGCACACACTTTCCCCCCCACTTTTTTTGGGGGGGGGAGTGCGTCTTATGGTCCGAAAAATACGGTAGTTTATCTTGATTTCAGCAAGGCTTTTGATAAGATTTCACATAATATTCTTGTTGACAAATTCTTAAAATATAGTTTGGATCCTATCAGGTGATTGACAGATCACACCCCAAGAGTGCTTGTGAACAGGGCTGGCCATAGGGCATGCAGCACCCTAGGCAAGCCTGCCGTCCCCTCCATGGTGCTGCCCCTGTCTGTGGTGCCCGCACAGCAAGGGAGAAGAGATGGAGGCGGGGAGGGCGGCAGGAGAGCGGGGAAGCTGGAGCGAGAATGGGGAAGGTGGTAGGAGAACGAGAAAGCTGGCATGAGAATAGGGAAGCTGGTGCTAGAGTGAAAAAGCTGGCGAGAGAGTGAGAAGGGTGGCAGGAGAGCAAAAAGCCAGCGTGAGAGCAGGGAAGGCCTCTGCGAGTCATAGGTAGTGCCCAATTCGGTGCCCCTCAGGGCCAGTGCCCTAGGCAAAAGTCTAATTTGCCTAGTGGAAGGGCCAGCCCTGCTTGTGAATGGTTCCTCATCCTCTTGGAGAGGAGTGACAAGTGGAATGCCTCAAGGATCTGTCCTGGGGCCTGATTTGTTCAACATCTTTATAAATGACTTGGATGAAGGGATAGAGGGAATGCTTATTAAATTTACAGATGATTCTAAATTGGTAGAGGTTGCAAACACAGACAGAATACAGAATGATCCTGACAGGCTGGAAAACTGGGCTAAAACCAATAAAATGATTTTTAACAGGGATAAATGTAAAATTCTGCATTTAGGTAGGAAAAATCAAATTCATCATTATAGGATGGGGGATACTTGTCTTGGCAGTAACTTGTGCAAAAAGGGATCTAGGAGTCTTAGCGGACCATATACTGAACATGAGTCAACTGTGTGATGTGCTAGGTAAAAAGGCAAATGCAATTTTGGGCTGTATCAAGAGAAGTATAGTGTCCAGATAACGCAAAGTGAAGTATCTCTGGTTAGACCTCACCTAGAGTATTGTGATCAGTTTTCAGCACCAATGAAAGATATAAGAAAGATACAGACAAGCTGGAATGTGTCCACAGGAAGGCAACAAAGATGGTGAGGGGTCTGGAGACCAAGTCCTACAAGGAAAGGTTAAATGAGTTGGGTATGTTTAGCCTGGAGAAGAGAATTCTGAGAGGTGATATGACAGCCATCTTCGTACTTGAAGGCTGTCATATAGGCAATGGTGCGGAAATGTTTTCTGTTGGCCCAGAAGGTTGGATGAAAACCAGTGCGTTGAAATTAAATCAAGAGTTTCCGGCTCAACATTAGGAAGAACTTCCTGACAGTTAGAATGGTTCCTCAATGTAACAGGCTTCCTTGTGAGGTGGTGGGCTCTCCTTCCTTGGAGGTTTTTAAACAGAGGCTAGATGGCCATCTGACAGCCATGCGGATTCTGTGAACATAGGAAGATGATGAAAAGTAGGATAGGATGGATTGCATCAGTGCTTACTTCTTGTGGCCCCTTCTTACATGCCCAGAGAAATGCTGTTTGCCACTTTGCAGTCTGTCAGCAATTTTTCTCCAGTTTTGCCAGGGATCCTAGAGAGGTTTTTTGTCCCTTCTTTTTTGCAATCTTCTGGGCTTGGAGCAGGGGTCACTGGGGGTGAGTGTAGGGGGGGAGGTACGTCTGAAGTTCCTGCACTGTGTAGAGGATTGGACTAGATGACCCTGGAGGTCCCTTCCAACTCTGTGATTCTAAGTTAATCTTTACTGTTGGGTCTTCTTGCATGTGGCATCAGTTACTTGAAATGAAAAGAAAAATAACCCAATGTGAATCAATGCTAAGCCACAAAATAGCTAGTTGGGGCTGTTGTATATCTATCTTCAAATGCCAATCTAGTAACTTTAATAAAGATTCAGCTAACCTTTTTTTAATCTAAAGAGTTCTGTATTGTGATATTTGTGGATTTTTTGAAGTGTGAAAGTTCCTCTCATACAATGTGTGAAACTGTCAGAGATAATATGGTTTACTGTCTAGGGTCTGTATATCAGAATGGGAGGGATTTCAGGTTTATTTTGTCATGACCATTCTTAAAGTATGAGACAGACCATTTTTGTCTATTAGATATTCACAGGACCATTTCTAATGCAAATTATATTAATGGCCTGGCTTTTGGCATAATTCCAATGGATGCACTCATATGAAAGTCTCATTGGAATGGGTGATCCACCCAACTTCCTCCAAGATTATCTCATGAACTAAATATTATATTTTTATTCATCTTTTGCTGATTTAATTGTCTTTGAACAAGTTATGTGGATAACTTCCATTTACTTTTTTCATGATTTGCTTCCATGGAAAGCTGTCCAAAAGTTATACTTATTATACTGGAAATGGCGTACAAACAACAGTAATTCTCAAACCACTCTGCCAGCACAAGCCCCAATTAAGTCAAAGATCCTTAGGCAGTATAAGTCTTTTAGAAACGGGGTCTATGTTCTTTTCTAGTCAGTTTTGCCTATTTAATTTGGTGCTTCTTTCTTTCAGCATGGAACTCAGTGTGGGAAAAGATGCATGCATGAAAAGTGATAGCAAACTTATTTTTAGCAACATGGCTGTTCATAATAATATAGCAATGAATTATGACCACAGGGATTTTGGCTAACACGTTAAGTGGAGGCATATCACCAAAATATTTATGGTATTCCGCTTGCACATGTATAAATGCACACTTACATATAAAATGTTTTAATCCAATGCCTTCAATGAACATTTTAGTGAACAAGCTTCCAAGGCACCTTCTAATCAAAATAATTAAAACCTATAAAACAGAAACCAATAAAAGCCGTTAAAAAAACCAGCACCATAACATTATCATAAAGTCCCAAGAGCAATGGAAACTCCAGATAGAAAGAGAGAGAGAGAGAGAATGTAAAATGCTAATGTAAACTGTTACATAAACAGTAAAACCAAAACAGGGGCAGGAGGTGGGGGAATCTGCTGCTCCTGAAATTGTGTGGCTTGGATTGCAAGTGCTTACCTCCCCCCACTTCTTCCCCAAAGTATTTAAAGACATTTAAAAGTATCCAGCTAGCCAGTGGGGGGAGCTAACAGGTAGCTAACAGTGAGGGGAGCCATGCCCCCAAGTCCCACTGTCAGTGACCACCCCTCTCCCTCCCCTCCCACAAGTTTTAAAGGGTCCTTCGGCTGACTGGTGGAGAGCACATGCCCCCCCCAATCAGCTGGAAGGTCCTTTAAATCTTGCAAAAAGGAAGAAGAGGGGTGGGCAGCCCCCTTTTCTTCCTCAAAGCATAATTGCTCTGAGGAAGAAGCAGGGGGCTGCCCACCTCTCTCCCTCCGTCCTGCAACATTTGAAGGACCCTCCAACTGATTGGAGTCCATATGCTAACTGCCAATCAGCTGAAGGGCTCTTTAAATCTTAAATCTTATAGCTGGCTGCCAGTGGGCTGAAGCCACTGCCAGGACCTGGGGGATGGTCACCCTAGTTGTGGCTTGTGTGGAGGGAGTTCCAAAATGGTCCTGCATTTGAAAATGGAGACACAAAGAGTAGGACCTCTACAGAGGATTTTTGTTTGTGGACATCCTCATATTATAAGATTGTTCTTCAGATACCCTACCTTTTAGGTAAGAACCAGCACTTCTACCTGTACCTGGAAATGACCTGATAGCTAATTCAGTTTTTTTCAAAACTTGTGAGAGGTATACTCTGTAGCTCAGCTGTGACAGTAATGAACAGGTTAACAAGAAAACTAAGGACGCATAGAGCCTGTGTCAGGTGACCTGAGGGTGGGGGCCAGAGTGCTCGGAACTCTCAGAGGTGATTGACAGCTAACGGCTGAAAGGACCTGTAAAGATTTAAAAGTTACCGATGAGGACAGAATGATTTATTTGAGACCTCAGATTTGTGGTGAGTTGAATGAAATATACTCTGAACTGAGGGATGAGGAGACCTCTGATTATCAATTATACAAGGAAAGAGTCAGAGTCCGCTTTGGCTTAACAGCAGAGCAAAGTAGAAAAAAATTCAGCGAAATCAGAAGAAAGCCTGGAGAAACATACTCTCAACTAGGTTGTCAGTTAGACAGAGCCCTGAACAGATGGGTAGAAGGGAGTAAAGTTTCCACCTTAGAAGACTTAAAAAATTTAGTGGGCTTGGAACAGTTTTATAACCAAGTCCCCTCTCAGTATAGGTGGGTTCTGAGAGATAAGAAATTGAAAAGAGTAGAAGAAGCAGCTGTGATTCTAGATGAGATTGAATCAGATCTAGGGAAATCAATGTGGACTGCTCCAAATAAAACCCCCCGAGTCTGGAACTCCCCAGAAAAGTCTGGGGCGGGTAACAACAACCCTGCAAGGTGGTACAGTCCACCTCCATATAAAAAGACTGAGGCTGCTTGTTTCCAATGCGGAGAAATAGGGCATTATGCTAGATCCTGTCCAAGGAAGGACAAAGGGAAAAAGACACCACCAAATAAGACAGTTAAAGTGGTGCAGTACCTAAAGCAAGAGGCAGATACAAAACCCTCACTTCCAGAGAACACACCACCAGAAAAACCCTCTAGTGTTCTGAAGGTATGGAAGGTGCAGGAAGGCTTGAGTGAAGAGTATACTGAGACTGTGACAGTAAATGACCAGGAAGTCAAGGCGTATAGAGACACAGGGGCGCAGGTTTCCCTAATACAGCCAATCTTAGTACAAAGTCATCAGTATTTATCAGGGGAATCATACACCATAAAAGGCATTAGAGGACCTACATTTGAAGTGGCCCTAGCAGCTGTTCCAATCAAGTACAAAGAATTCCAAGGCGATTGGATAGTAGGAGTCCTAAATGATATAGGAACCTCGCTTTTAGTAGGCAATGATTTAGTTTCTGAATTAAAGAGACAGCAAGCTAATCCAGTAAACATTGTTACGAGAAGCAAGCCAGAACCAGCAGCTGATGTGTTGGTACAGCAACCAGAAGAAGAGGAAACAGTGTTGCAGATCATCCCTGCTGCAGAATTCCTCAGAGAACAGCAACAGGATGACAGCCTGAAAGAACTATGGCAGAGAGCTGGGGTGAGTGATACTGAGATCACAATTGAACATCCATGCCAATTTAAAGTGATAGACCAAAAGCTATACCGAGTAGCATTAAAAAGAAAACATAGCGTAGTATAGGAAAGAAAGAAGCAATTAGTCCTGCCAAGAAAGTATAGGATGCAAGTGTTGGATTTGGCTCATGCGTCACCCATGGCCTCTCACCTTGGCATCATTAAGTCAAGGGACCGAGTGCAAGAACGGTTCTTTTGGCCAAATATGGGCAAGGACAAGGGCTTTTTGTAAATCGTGTCAGGCCTGCCAATTGGTGGGGAAAGCCCTAGATAAAACCAAAGGTCTATTACAACCAGTCCCTATAGTCACGGAAGCCTTTGGGAAGATAGGAGTAGATATCATTGGTCCTATCTCCAGAGTGACCAGAAGGGGAAACAAGTACATCCTTACCATCGTAGACTATGCCACCAAGTTTCCAGAAGTGGTTCCACTTAAGGACATTGAGGCTAAAACTGTGGCGGAAGCCCTGATGAATATGTTTGCAAGATTGGGTTTTCCGAAAGAGATGGTGGCTGATTTAGGTACCACATTCATGTAAAATGTGATGCAAGAATTGTTGAGAGCTTGTGGGATCCGGCCTGTGACCACAACAGCCTACCATCCACAAGCAAATGGACTAAATGAAAGATTTAATGGTACTCTAAACCATATGCTGAAAACCAATGCATACAAGCATCCCAATGATTGGGACCAGCGGTTGCAACATCTGCTCTTCAGGTACAGGGAGGTACCCCAAGAAAGTTCCGGGTTCAATAGTCCCATTTGAACTACTGTATGGAAGACAAGCCAGAGGACCCCTTGATGTTCTGAAAGAGGCGTGGTCCGGGAACGAGGACATCCAGGAGGCAGATGTCATCTCTTACCTATACGAATTACAACAGCAGGAGGTGAGGACGGCTGCTGCAGACAACATGAGAAGATCGCAACGACGGCAGAAACAGTGGTATGACTCCAAGTCTAGAGACAGAGAGTTCAAGCCAGGAGACAGAGTACTGGTTTTGAAGCCCAGGAAGAAAAACAAGTTAGATGTGGCCTGGGAGGGACCTTATACCATCACCCATAAGGTCTCCAATGTGAACTATGTAGTAAATCTAAGTGAGAATGGTGAACAATGTAAAGTATTCCATGTAAACATGTTAAAGCCTTATTTTGATAATATGGTTTTAATAGCTAAAAAGGGAATGTGTGTGGGAACTGAATTGTCGAGTTGGGGGAAAATATCCCAAGAAGTTACCATCAATGAGGTTCAGTTCGCCCCTTCTCTTACTGGAGAACAAAGAGGCCAATTACAAGCCATATTGGGGAAGTACAGAACAATTTTTTCAAATGTACCAGGTAAAACAAACCTAGCATGTCACAAGATTGAAACAGGGGATTCGCGGCCTGTAGCACTCCATCCGTATAGAGTAACCGGCCCGAATGCCAAGTATGTACAGCAGGAGGTAGAAGAAATGTTGAAATTGGGTTTGATTGTACCATTGGAAAGTCCGTGGGCCTCACCTGTAGTCCTAGTACCCAAACTGGACAAAACCATAAGGTTTTGCGTGGACTACAGAAGGTTAAATAAGATTACAGTACCTGATGTATATCCAATGCCTCGCATAGATGAGTTGGTCGAGACAATTGGAGCTGCCAATTTTATTACCACCTTAGACTTAACAAAAGGTTATTGGCAGGTAGCTATGGATCCTAAAGATCAGCAGAAAACAGCTTTTGTAACCAAAGAGGGACTCTTTGAGTTTACAGTATGAACATATGAAGCTGCCTTGTACTGAATCAGACCCTTGGTCCATCAAAGTCAGTATTGTCTTCTCAGACTGGCAGTGGCTCTCCAGGGTCTCAAGCTGAGGTTTTTCATACCTATTTGCCTGGACCCTTTTTTGGAGATGCCAGGGATTGAACCTGGGACCTTCTGCTTCCCAAGCAGATGCTCTACCACTGAGCCACTGCACCCCCTAAAGTATTACCATTTGGGTTAAGGAATGCTCCCTTCACGTTCCAAAGATTGATCGATAAGATGTTAGTGGGATTTAAGGAATTTGCTCTAGCATATATTGATGATATTACTGTTTACAGTGCTACATGGAAAGAACATTTGCAGCATGTGGGTATTGTGTTACAACGAATAAAAGATGCGGGTCTCACCATCAAAGCATCTAAGTGTCAGCTAGCCATGGCCCAGGTTAAGTATTTAGGGCATGTGCTAGGAGGTAAGATAAAAGCAGATTGGGGAAAGGTGAAAGCCATACACGAGTGGCCCAGACCCCAAACAAAAAAACAAATTAGAGCATTTTTGGGCGTAGTAGGATACTACAGAAGATTCATACCTGAGTTTAGCACGATAGCAGCACCGCTATGCGAGTGCACAAAGAAGAAGAACCCTGATCCAGTAAACTGGAATGCAGAGTGTCAACAAGCTTATGAGCAACTGAAAGTGGTTCTGACCACTGAACCAGTGTTAAGAACTCCAGATTTTTCCAAGGAGTTTATCCTCTTTACTGATTCATCTAATGTTGGGATAGGTGCAACATTAAGTCAACAGGGAGAGGAAGGGCAATATCATCCAATTCTTTATTTAAGTAGAAAATTGTCAGACTGAGAGCAACACCTTTCAGTGATTGAAAAGGAATGTTTAGCAATGGTATGGGCAATAGGAAAGTTAAAAGCATACCTATGGGGAAGAAAGTTTACACTATGTACAGATCATTCTCCCATGAAATGGTTAAACCAGGTGAAGGATACAAACAGTAAACTAATAAGGTGGAGTTTACAGCTCCAGGATTACAATTATGACATACAGCATATCCCTGGAAAGCAAAATGTAATTGCAGATGCACTGTCGAGACGAATGTAAATTCTGAAAAGTTTGTATTGTAACTTTATTGAAGATATTAGTACGTATACAAGAAGAAGAATGTATATAGTTAAGAATTTGATGTTATAACATAAGGTGTGAAGTTATAACAGAGTGTAACCCAAGTAAATGTGCCCATGTACCCATTGCTCAGCAAAAGGCTGAGACCTTTCGCCTTGCGCAATGATTCAGAAGGGAAGGGATATGTGACGGTAATGAACGGGTTAACAAGAAAACTAAGGACGCATAGAGCCTGCGTCAGGTGACCTGAGGGTGGGGGCCAGAGTGCTCGGAACTCTCAGAGGTGATTGACAGCTAATGGCTGAAGGCAGTTAGTGTCAGACAGAGTCTGAGGGAGACTGCTAAAGAGAGCAGTTGGTCTGAGAAGGAGCTGTGACAGGAGCTGAGGAGA